>NW_006408531.1:29554391-29561658 GCF_000296735.1 Chrysochloris asiatica
GAATATTCAAGAAGAAGGTATAGCATTTTAGTTTACCAACATTTATCTAACCACAAGAATTTTTTTTGCCTAGCAGAGTTGCTGTGCATTGAAAGAGACAACAATGAGTTAAATATAAAATAATTCCACAAATTAAGCATTCAAAATTAATTTCTCCCTAAAAGATAACAAAAGGAGAGGCTATTAATCTTTTTATCAGAAATGTACATGATGCATATAGCAGGGAAAAGCTACCCTACAATTAAAATCCATTAAAATGAAAAATAAAGCTTCAACTTAGTCAACTAAACTGAATGAGGAATCCAAAAATGAACCAGGTGACATTTTGAAGAATTCATGAAAAGAGGTTAATTCTTGCTCAAGAAAACAAATACAGATTTTTACCTTTGCTGCAGCAAGGACATGCTCCTTTTTAATTATTCCACACTTGTTCTCGCAAGCATTTATCCTAGACGCTTCTGCTAATCGACGAATGAACAGTAAACAGTTCAGATGAACCTTTAAAAGAGGAAATTGGAAAGGATTGAAAAACTTAAAACTGATGCTTTGCAATAGTGAGTTTTAAAACTAAGGATTTCAAAATTTACGGTTAACAAATGATAACAATATTTACTTATTGTAATTACATCACTTAGCTAATCTTTTTATTGCTATATAGAATTTGCTTCCATATTGGTTTGTCTTATATTCATTAAAAAAAAAATTTTTTTTTGACATTCATTGAAAACTGAATTAAAAGATAATGGAATTTGCCCAGGAACATTTTGAAGCCCCCTAGGAGTCCAGGTGTGGTGCTGTGGGTTAATGCGCCAGACTGCAAAGCCATTTGAACTGCAAGGTCAGCGGTTCAAGCTCACCAGTCGCTCCTCGGAAACCCTATACAGGGTCGCTATGGGTCGGAATAGACTCAACATCACTTAACAACAGTATGAAACAAAGCTATACAGAGTAGGCCAAAGGTTCAAAACATTATTGTAAAGCATCATTATGTTTCAACACTTATTCTACAATCTAAGGTCTAAGCAGATATTTTAACTAGATACTTAACTCGAAAAATCTATTCAAAAACATGTTAACAGATGTATCTACAGAACACCTCACTCATAACATGGATGAACCTGGGCAACATTATGATGAGTGAAATTAGTCAATCACAAAATACTGTGTCAGACTAATCCTACAAAAAAGTCAAGAAAAGTTTTATACACAGATATTCTATGAAGGATACCAGGGGTGGAAACGATGTTAGGGTAATTCACTAACTAGAGGGTGTTGTTAAGTGCCATAAAATTGGTTCCAACTCATAGCGACCCTATATAGGGTTTCTGAGGAACGGCTGGTGAGTTTGAAATGCCAACTTTGAGGTTCAAACAGACCTTGTGGTTGAGCACTTATTTCACAGCATCACACCAGAGGGTATAAACACATTAACATGCATAAAGGGGAAGGCAACACACAACATTGGGGAGGTCAGCACAAAATGATCTAGTAAAAGGAAGGCACTGGAAGGACACAAGAATTAAAGGCAACAAAGATAAATATTACATACAAAATCATGCAATAAAAGAAGTAACAATGCATTAAGTGCATACGTAGCCAGGCACTCAAGCTGAACAGTTATGGAACTATATGCATGAATTGTTAGTCCGACACCATCCTCACAATCTTTGTTAAGGTTGAGCTCATTGTTGCTTATATTGTGTCAATCCATCTCATTGGTGGTCTTCCTCTTTTTTGCTGACCTTCCACTATACCTAGCATGACGTAGTACTTCTCCAGAGACCCGCCCCTCTTGACAATACGTACGAGAGAAGTCTTGCCATCCAAGGAGGCTTCTGGTTGTACTTCTTCAAATGCAAATTCGTTCTTCTAGAAGTCCATGGTAATTTTAATATCCTCCTGTAACACCATAACTCAAATGTATTAATTCTTCTATGGTCTTTCTTATTCACTGTACAACTTTCACATGCACATTGTTGTTGTTGTTTTTAGGTGTCAGCAAGTCAGTATCAATTCATAGCGAATCTATGCACAACAGAATGAAACACTGCCGGGTCCTGGGCCAATCTCACAATTGTTGCCACTCTTGAGCCCACTGATGCTGCCACTTTGCCAATCCATCTTGCTGGGGGATCTTCCTCTTTTTCTCTGATCCTCCACATTACCAAACATGATATTCTTCTCCAGCAACTGGTCCCTCCTGACAATATGTCCTAAGTATGAAAGACGAAGTTTGGCCATCCTGGCCTCCAAGGAGCACTCTGGCTGCACTTCTTCCAACACAGATGTTTGTTCTTTTGGCAGCTCATGGCACTTTCAATATTCTCCTCCAACACCATAACTCAAAGGCATCAATCCTTCTACAGTATTCCTTATTCACTGTCCAACTTTCACATGTGTATGAGGTTATTGAAAATACCATAGCTTGGGAAAGGTGCACCTTAGTCCTCAAGCTGACATCTTTGGTCTTCAACACTTTAAAAAGGTCTTGTGCAGATGTGCGTAATGCAATATATCATTTGATTTCTTGACTGCTGCTTCCATGAGTGTTGATAGTTGATCCAAGAAGAATGAAGTCCTTGATAACTTCAATCTTTTCTCTGTTGATAAGAATGTTGTTTATTGGTCCAGTGGTGAGGACTTTTGTTTTCTTTACAATGAGGTACAAAGCATACTGAAGGCTGTGGTCTTTGATCTTCATCAGTAAGTATTTTAAGTCCTCGTCACTTTCAGCAAGAAAGGTTGTATCATCTGCATATTGTAGGTTAATGAGTCTACCTCTTAACCTGATAACATGATCTTCTTCATATAATGCAGCTTCTCAGATTATTTACTCAACATACAGACTGAATATGTATGGTGAAAGACTCCAACCCTGGCACACACCTTTCCTAACTTTACACCATTCAGTGTCCACTTGTTCTGTTCAAATGACTGCCTCTTGGTCTATGGACAAGTTCCCCACGAGCACAATTAAGTATTCAGGAATACTCATACTGCTATTATGGTACATAGCTTGTCATGATCCACACAGTCGAAAAGCTTTGCATACAGTAAAGCACAGGTAAACACCTTTCAGCGAAGATCCGTCTAATAACAGCAACAATACCCCTCATTCCAGTTTCATCTTGAACCTCTGGCAGTTCCTGGTGAATGTACTATCGTAGTACATGATATAATATAAATATATATTATATATAATATATTGTATATAATATTATATAATATAAACTGATATATAACCAATCTCTCTATATATATATCTATCTCTATCTCTCTATCTTTACGGGAACAGAAAGCATCATCTTTGTCCCACGAACAGCTGACAGTTTCGAACTGCTGATCTTGCAGTTCACAGCCCGATTCATATATACATATATATTTGGCAAAGGAGTTCTCTACATACGTAGTTATATGTACTGCAAATGCATCCATGAATACAGTTGAACATACAGGTGGCAAAGTTGTGGAAACTTCTGAGCCATACCAAACACCTTGAAGGACCGAGTGTCTAGGAATGGGGGATGAGAACCATACCCTTAGGGGACATCAAGGTCCACTGACACAATACAATCCACAAAGACAATGTTCTAGTATCCTGCTTTGGTGAGTAGTGACTGAGGACTTAAAAACTTCAATGAGAAAGTGGCATTTGAACTGGATACTGAAAGAACTGTAGTGTACCACTAGGAATGGAGTTAGGAAATTTTCAAACAAAAGAATTATGTACAAAAGACAGCATAAACGTAGATTAGTTTTGTTTTTTAAAAGATAATGGGAAATACAAAAGTAATACAACATACAGTTGTACTCCTTAAAGATACCTATCTTAAGGAAACTATATACCACATTAGACACAACTTCAACATATGATATTCCCAGAAAAAAACTGTTAGAATGCCAATAGCTAAATAGTAGAATGTACTATCTTACTGCTAAAGAAGTTCTGAAAAATAAGAGATCAAAGCAGACTGAAGAAAGCTTCATGGATGATGTGGGACATCTACTGGGTAAAATTATGAAATGTCCATGGCAAGCACAAAATCATAAACAAACAAACAAACAAAAAAACCAGGGTGGACAACTGGCATCCAGGCCAGTGAAAAATAACTAATCAAAGCCACAGAAGATAGGCATACCACCTGAGAACAGCTACTGGCCAAAAGAACCTTCTTTCTTCCACTACTACAATTTCATCTTTGCCTCGAATTTCATCTCCCTTCTTTCTTTTCCATGTCACTTGGATCCCACCAACTATGGCGCCCACCTGCTCATGGGCCACATTCTGGAAGCGGGTAGAAGTGGCTTAAAAGAAAGGTCAGCCAATCTACTTGCAAAAATATCAGCCAATGACACACATGGGATCACCATGAGTCAGAGTGACTCCATGGAAACTGGGAGAGAAAAGAGTAGGTGGAAAAAACATGCCATATTAAGAACAGCTGAAATCATCATGCATTGTATTCCTATCACCTACAAATTGGTAACAGTGTGGGTTAAGTGATCGGATGAACTACTCCCCTTTCACTTAATCCAACACCTTATCCACTGGAAAAAAAATGAAGCTGCCCACTTGCATAAAAATGTACATCATGGACACCCTCTGATGCAGTTCTACTCTGTCCTGTAGCGAAGCTGTGAATCAGAATAGACTCAAGGGCAGTGCACTTAGTGGTGGGTGCATTTATAAATCTTTATCTCCTAGAGGATCTGCCTCCTATAGTTTAAACCTAGGGATGTAGTGGCCATTCAGCTGGAGGGATATATATTCCAAGCATTCAACACAAAAATTTTGAATTTATTTCAAGAAAGATTGTGAGTCAGTGATTTTGTTCGGGCTATTTTTTAAGGAGAGTACTATGCTTCAGGCAGGAGTCCAGGTGTGATGCTGGAAGACAAACATTGGACCGGACCACAAGGTTGGTAGGTTTGAATAACAAAGGCAGTGGCTCAAACTCACCAGCCGCTCTTTGGAAACCCTATACAAGGTCGCTAAGAGTCAGAACAGACTAGAAGGCACTTAAGAACAGCAACGTACTTCAGGCACCAAACTAACTCTTTATGATTTTATTTCCATACAGGTGATCCTTCCTGTATGGGCAGAGAAAGCGTCCCAGTTCCGAGAGCTCTCTGCCGCTGACTTTGTCTTCCTCTGACTTTGTCTTCTACCCATGAGCCACTCACAGCCAAGGTCAAATACTGTTGCTGTATGCTGTCGTGCCCATTTTGACTCATAGTATCCTTATGTGATAATGTGAAACTGACTCATAGGGTACAGTGGTTAAGGAGTCCTGGTGTGGCGCTGCGGGTTAAATGCGCTGGACTGAAAAGGTCAGTTTGAACCACAAGGTCAGTTGTGAAAGCTCACCAGCTGCACCTCTGCAGTCACTATGAGTCGGAACCAACTCAAGGGCACTTAACAGCAACAATGGTTAAGGGAGCAGATCCCTAGGTTTTTTTCATCAAACAAACAGACTTTAGTGGTCTTTCCTGCAAATTTAACTAATAAATGTTTTATTATTGTTCTAGGAAATAAATTCGCAATTGAAAACACTTTACTTACAAATAAACCTTTAGAATAGAGGTTTTTAGCAAGTATTCTAAAGTAGAAGTTGTACGGAAATACTATGGTGCTATAGGATAAGCTTATATAGGGGTCGCTATGGGTCGGAACCAACTCGACGGCACTTAACAATAGGATAAGCCCTGGACTGCTATTAACCTGAAGATCAGCGGTTCAAACTCAGCAACTGCTGCTCGGAAACCTTTACACAGACCAGGACCGACTTGAAGGTACTTTAACAAAAACCAAGTAAAACGAAAGGGAAAAGAGAGAAGGGAGGTGTGCTTGAAAGTATGATGCCAGTTATGCTTTTTACAATAAATTAAAATGATCCAGCCTGAATTCCAATCGCTACTTTGAGAAAAGTGTCTCTTTCAAACCCTTCGCAAGTACACTGAGTATAATTGGAAACTGTTCTCTGTAATATTTAAAAACTAAGCGAGAACTTTGTTAGTTTCCTCAAGTTGATGTGTCTCCTAGCTTCCATCTCACTGGGTCCAGAAACCCACATTACAGCGGCCCCGGCGCAACTAGCCGTGAGTAACAGAAACTGACACGCCAGGCTGGAAAATACCTTCAACATGGGTCTGAACGGGTTATAAAGTGGCTAAGGGAGACGAAACAAAGGCTTCACCTGCCCCACTCCCGTCTGAAGAAAGAATCTCACCAGTAAGTCGCCATTAGTTTCTAGACGAAGATGAGGTTTCTGTCGCTTCAAGGAGCGTTTTAGAAAGCCGCGAGGAGCCTTTCGTTTTATCTTCTTCTGAGGGTTTGAGGTCAAAAACGCCATTTTCTCTCTCAAGCACCTCAGCTCCTGAGATCGCACCGTACAGCACACTTTATCAACACCCGAAGCAATGAAAACAATCCAAGGAGTTTTCTTCAGGGCCCGAAACACAGGTCAAAATATTTGAATCCACCGCCAACGGAGCGTGCGCGGCGCTCCGCAGTGACGTCAGACGACACAAACACCGCCCTCAGAAGGCGCCGGCAGTAGGACAAAAAACTCCAGCGATGGGCGGGTCCACGGCACTCCGTGACGTCAGTATAAGAGGCAGTCTTTCTTTAGTCTATGTAGTCTGCATTGGCAATATGGAGCCTATTTTCATATCTTACCTAAAAGTACTAAGAAATTGTAGAAATTAGTTGTTATACCAAGGCAGCTACTCTTTTCCCTAAACTCTCACTCTATTGTTGTTGTTAGGTGCCATGGAGTCGGTACCGACTCATAGCGACCCTGTGCACAACATAACGAACTGTCAGTTTGTCTTACTGTGGTGGCTTGTGAGGTTCTGTGATAATGAAAGCTATGCCACCGGTATTTTAAATACCAGCAGGGCCACCCATGTTGGGCAGGTTTCAGATGAGCTTCCAGACAAAGACAGGCTAGGAAGGAGTGACGAGCTACTTCCAAATATTTAGTCATTGAAAACCTTATGAATAGCAGAGAAACACTGTCTCACTCTATACTGTAGCTAATATACAGTGCTGGTAGTGTGCCTTTGAGTCAAAACTGTATAGGGTTTCCAAGGCTGTAAATCTTCATGGGAACAGAAACCTTATCTTCCTCACGGAGCACCTGGTGGACTCAAACTGCTGACCTTGTAGTTAGCAGCCCGACAGATAACCCAGTATACCACAAAGGCTCCTTTTATATCAAGTAGATGACTAGAAAGACATTTGTGATGTTTGTGGAGTCCTGGT
>NW_006408531.1:29561928-29563478 GCF_000296735.1 Chrysochloris asiatica
GGAGGAACCAACTGAAGGCACTTAACAACAACATATAATCCATTTGATCCTCGCTGGTATCTTTTCATAATTCTAGGTTTTCTTTAGAAATGTTGCTTCTTTTAATTTTAAGGTCCCTCCAATTTAAGCTGAGTTCTGATAGGGCTTTATAGGATTAGCACTGCTAACCGCAAGATGGCGGATCAAACTCACCAAGCCCTCTTACAAAACCCTACACAGGGTCTTGATGAGTCAGAACCTACTAGAAGGTACTTAACAACAACTTAAATTTGCAATATGTTTAAAGTGTATTTCAAATGCTATCTCTTTGAAGCCATTGCTACTCGTCTAACTTCTCCACCTCAGTGCTACTATGCAAACACCCAAACTTCAATGTGCATTAGAATTATCTGGAAAGTATATTAAAACAGTTTGCAGCAGGTCTATGAACCACCTCATTCCCTTTTAAACCCTGCTGAGAGTTTGCATTTCCACCCAGATATAGTAAATCAGAATCTAGATTGAAACAAGCTTCCCAAGTGATTCTTATAGATCCTCCAGAATGAACCTGTTGGAAGCAGTGGTTTACAGGGCCTCTCCGCAAACCCTCAGAGTTTCTGAATCAATTGATTTGGCTATTGTTACAATATCAGGTCCACCATTTTAGGCTGTCCCTTCCAGGTGCTTCCCTCTCCTCTCCCTTCAACTCCATTTTGTCTGTTTCCCCGCCCTAAGCTACAAGATGCATAGTTTAAAGGGCAACATGGCTTTTGATAGGCTACAGCTGAATCACCTTAGCAATGACCACTCCCTTCCCGTTGAACCTATATAAGACCACTCCCTTCCCGTTGCCTTCCTTTTCTTCTTTCTGTCTTCTTTTCTTCTCCCCTTCTTTCTGCCTTCTGCTTTCTTTCTCTGGCAGAGTTCACCTTCCTCTTCCTTACCCTGAATAAAAGTCTGTAAATGGACCGTCTGGTGTGTGGTGTGGTTGATGAGCAGCGCAGGTTGTTGCTTTCCTTTCAGGTGTGGCTCCTTAATCTGCATTTCTAACAAGTACTCATTGCTTTTTCAGTCAGGAGCTCTGGTAGTAGTGGTTACCATTTGGGCTGCAAACCTCCGGGACAGCAGTTCGAGACTACCAGCTGTTCTGTGAGAGAACGATGAGGCTTTCTGCTCCCGTAAAGATTTACAGCCTCAGGAAACCCTGTACAGGGTCGATATGAGTCAGAACCGACTCCACGGCACACAACAACAACAACATGTGTTACTGTGGTGGCCTGTGTGTTGCTGTGATGCTAGAAACTCTGTCACCATTCTTTTAAATATGGAGTCCTGGCTTGGCGCTGTGGGTTAATGCGTTGGGCTGTAAAGTAAGTTTGAACCAAAAGGTGGGTGGTTCAATATCACCAGCAGCTCCTTGGAAACCCTGTACAGGGTCGCTATGGGTTGGAACGGACTCAACCAGCAGCATTTAACAACAACAACAACAGAGTCACCCAAAGTAGATAGATTTCAACTGAGCTTCCAGACTAAGACAGACTAGGAAGAAGGAGAAGCAGACATCTTCTGAA
>NW_006408531.1:29577769-29579996 GCF_000296735.1 Chrysochloris asiatica
ACAGGGGAAAGTAGAATCACCATTGAATGATTTCCGATCTGCTGGGACCAGGCTGGCGAAAGGAAATGGGGATAAGACTCTTGTGGTAAAATAGTGAATAATTGCTATCAGAACTGACTGTGAGGATTGGAAATGTAGAGGTAGATGTTTTTTGACAAAAGGAGGTGAGTGATTGATTTTGCACCCCAGGAGCAGAGGTCCCTGGGACCATTAAGTGAGAAATGCAGAGAGCATGATCGTACCCTGAGAGGCAGTGACGCCAGGGATAGAAACAGAGATGATGACGTGGACAGTTGGAGTGGCTGGGGACACTGGACTCAGGTTGGGAGAAGAGCTGTGTGTTGGCGGCTGGGGGCGGGCCTGTATGGTGTACCTTTTGGTTATTTGATGATGCATGAAGGGAATTGTAATCATTGTAATGAAATGAAATGCAATGGGGGGAGAAAAAGAACAAAGGTATCATTTTGAGGACTGAGGCATGCCTGATCTAAGTGATGATATTTTCTGTCACCTAATATACATGTCAAAGTTGGACTATGAATAATTAAAGCCAGAGAAGAGTTGATGCATTTAAATTATGGTGTTGGAGAAGAATAATTAAAGTAGCATGGACTGCCAGAAGAACAAACAAATGTGTTGGAATAAGTGCAGCCAGAATTCTCCTTAGAAGCAAGGATGACAAGCCTTCATCTCTCATACTTAACACATGTTATCAGGATGGACCAGTTCCTGGAAAAACACATCATGTTCAGTAAAATGGAAGGTCAGCAAAAAAGAGGAAGACCTTCAGAAGTTGGATTGACACTCTGGCTCAAACCTAGCAATATTTGTGAGGATGTTGCAGGACCATGCTGCATTTTGTTCTGATATGCATAGGGTCTGGGTCGCTGTGACTCGGTCAACTCAATGGTATCTAGCAACATCACCATATGGTTTTCAAGCATCCTCTGAAGCACCTCTGGGTTGGTTTGAACTGCCAATCCTTTGACTAGTAGTAGAGCACCTAACCATTTTCACTATCTAGAGATTTCTCTTGTTGTTGTTGTTGTTGTTAAGTGCCGTTGAGTCAGTTCCAACTCATAATGACCCTGTATAGGGTTTCCATGGAGCAGCTGGTGGTTTGAACAGACCTTGTGGTACAGTTGCTTTACCTCACAGCACCACACCAGGACTCCTCTGAGAAGATATAAATATATATTTTTATTTAAGTTAGAGACATTGATTTTCAGATTTGTGTTTTTTTGGTCTGTGACACATTGGCACAGAAAATGAAAAAGTAACTATGAATTAGGAAATTTTTTTAAAAGGATAACTTGGAAAAAAAGAAAAACTTTTCTAATTATTTTTTAAGCCATCCTTTAAAAGATCATAATTCCTCAACCATTCATGTAATTTTCTCCCAGTCTTACCCTATTTAAACTCATGATGACAGCCAGGGTAGATGATATTTGGGGCATCTTACTGTAGGAGCTAATGAAAACAGATTTAGATGGCACTTAATCACTAGACAAGAAAATAGTGTGATTAGTGCATCAGAGTACCTTTGAAAACATGTAGTTTGGTCTACTTTTCAATTTATTGGGATCCCAATGAATAGGTTCTTCCAGTCACTTATTGAAAAAAATTGTGGTTCATATTTTTCTGAATGACATAACATGGATGAACCTACAGGACATTATGTTGAGTGAAATTAGTCAGTCACAAAAAGAGAAATACTGTATAGGACCACTACTGTAAAAGACCAAGAAAAAGAAATGATACTAAAAGGGGGTAGGGGGAAGTCTTTGTTGGTTGTTGGGAAGTTGGTGATGGGTGGGGGGAAGGAGGGAGGGCAGAGCGCAGGGAAGGGATTGGACACAGGAGAGCTTGGGTGCTAGGGAGAGGGGCAATATACAGGGAGGGAGAGGGAAGTGGAGAAATGGGGCAGATGGGAGAACAATTGGGCATATTCGAAAGGGCTAAATGGGACAGAGATAAAGGACGATATATACACAGCCTTGGAACTACAGGGCTCTGAGATACAGGGATTGAGTCATGGTTGGAATGGGGCGGGGGGGGATCATGTTAACATGCTTGACTGTTTTTTGTTTGTTTGTTTGTTTGTTTTAATCTTGGTTTCCCTTGCATTATAGTATAGAGTAGACACTGGAGAGGGAGAGAAAGGAATAGTCAGAAACACCACACTAGAAGGCTTGTAAGTCCGTCTTCTGCCTATGACTGATTGGAA
>NW_006408531.1:29581189-29583289 GCF_000296735.1 Chrysochloris asiatica
GGGGGCGGGTTGCTGGGATATACCCTTTGGGTGGTTGATGATGCATGGAGGGGATTGGAACCATGGCAGTGAGATGATATACGATGCAATGAATGTAAAACTAAAGTTCTCCCATGTAAAATATCACATAATTCACAATAAAACATTTTTTTTTTTAAAGCATGCTTTTCTGTAGGTTCAACAGATTGTTTACAATTCATTTGAATTGCATGGAACAAACCATCCCACATCAGGACCAATAATTTCTTGAGTATAATTGTAGAAATGACAAATCAGTTCATGCATTTGAATTTTTTGTCTCAAGGTGATTATTTGAAATAGAAAAAAAGAAAAAAAAAAAAACAATGAACATTGGGGTTATATTAAAATAATACATGAAAGCAAAACAAATAAAAATAACCACTTGGGTAAAATTACTTGATTCTAGTTCCATTTGTACGATTTGCTCTTTGTGATCTATTATAAATTATCATCTAAACTTTTCTTTCATAATCTGTATAATGGGGTAATAAAGAATGATGGCACTTGAAAACAGTAACAATATGTAGCAATATATGCAGTTGCATTGTTGTTAAGCACCACTGAATTCTATCTGACTCATAGCATCCCTGTATAAGGTTTCCAAGGAGCAGCTAGTGGGTTTACATTGCTATATGTTAAAGTACATTAAAAATAATGAAATGTTGCACAGACATTAATGAACATGCAGGAGACCTGAAGATAACAACTGACTGATTTACTAAGTACAAAATAGTTTAAGAATCCAAGCCTGATAATGTAAGGAAGGTTTCATGGATTGAATTGTGGCTACCCCAAATGTGTCAACTTGGTTCGGCCATGATTCTCAATGGTTTAGTAGTTATGTAATCTAACTTGGTAGTGATGTAATTGAGTAATTTGGCAGTTGTGTTACAATGTAATCATGTCCAACGATGTGATCTGATGTGATCACCCAATCAGTTCTTACTTTTTTTTACTTCTTATTGTGAATTGAGTGAAGGTGAGCAGACAAGATTACCAGTTTTACAGTCAACAAATTATATGTTTTGTTTCAACTCAATGATAACCATCTCCTCCCTGTAACAGCAGCTATCCTCCATCCTCTCTGTGAATTCCCTTTTATATCCTGTATTTTTAACCCTTGAAAAAAGCAAAAAATATTTGATGTAAAAAAAAATTTTTTAAATGAGATGTCATCTCACACCAGCAATAACAGCAAAGATAAAAAAAAGTTGTTGTTGTTGTTGTTGTTAGGTGCCATTGAATCAGTACCAACCCATAGCGACCTTATGCACAGCAGAACAAAACACTGCCCGATCGTGGGCCAACCTCACTATTGTTGCCACACTTGAGTTCATTGATGCTGCCACTTGGCCAATCCATCTCATTGGGGGTCTTCCTCTTTTCCTCTGACTCTCCAGCTTACCAAACAAGATATCCTTCTCCAGCAACTAGTCCCTCCTAACAAGATGTCTGAAGTTTGAGAGACGAAGTTTGGTTATGTTGGCCTCCAAGGAGCACTCTGGCTGCACTTCTTCCAAAACAGATCTATTGGTTCTTTTGGCAGCCCATGGCACTTTCAGTATTCTCCTCCAACACCAAAACTTAAAGGCATCAATTCTTCTGTAGTATTCCTTACTCACTGTCCAGCTTTCACATGCATATGCAGTTATTGAAAATGCCATGGCTTCGGTCAGGCGCACCTTAATCCTCAAATTGACATCTTTGCTCTTCAATATTTTAAAAGGTCTTGTGCAGCAGAGATGCCTAATGCAATACGTCATTTGATTTCTTGACTACTGCTTCCTTGAGTGTTGATAGTTGATCCAAGAAGAATAGTCCTTGACAACTTCAATCTTTTCTCCGTTGATAATAATGTTGTTTATTGGACCAGTGGTGAGGATTTTTGTTTTTTTTACAGTGAGATGTAATCCATACCGAAGGCTGTGTTCTTTGATCTTCATCAGTAAATGTTTCAAGTCCTCTTCACTTTCAGCAATCAAGGTTGTATCATCTGCATATCACAGGTTGTTAATGAGTCTTTCTCCAATCCTGACGGCATGTTTTTCTCCATGTAACCCAGCTTTTCAGATTATTTGC
>NW_006408531.1:29584784-29586915 GCF_000296735.1 Chrysochloris asiatica
GAGCAATACATCTTGATTGCATGTTTGATCAATTTCAGATTGAAGAAGTTGGTAGAATTCTTCTATTTCATCCTCATTGGCTTTAGTGGTTGGTGCATAAATTTGAATAATAGTGGTATTAACTGAACTTCCCTGTAGTCACATGGATATTATCCTATCACAGACAGCATTGTACCTCATGACTGATCTGGATATATTCTTTTGACGATAATGCAACACCATTCCTCTTCAACTTGTCATTCCCAGCATAGTAAACCATGTGATTGTTAGATTCAAAATGGCCAATAGCAGTCGATTTTAGCTCACTAATGTCTAAGTTATCTATGTTAATGCGTTCCATTTCATTTTGACAACTTCCAATTTGCCCAGATTCATACTTTGTACATCCACGTTCTGATTTTCAATGGATGTTTATAGCTCTTTCTCTTCATTTTGAGTTGTGCCTCATCAGCAAATGAAGGTCCCACGGGCTTTTTTCCCATGAGCTTTACTCCATTCGTGTCCTCAAGGTCAATTCTACTTTAAGGAGGCAGTTCTTCCCCAGTCGCATTTTGAGTGCCTTCCAACCTGAGGGGCTCATTTTCTGGCACTATATCTTATAGTGTTTCTGTGCTATTCATAAGGTTTTCAGTTACTAAATATTCTGAAGTAGTTAGTCACTCTTTCTTCCTAGTCTTTTTCTAGAAGCTCATCTGAAACTTGTCCACTATGGGTGACCCTGCTGGTTTTTAAAATATGGGTGGCATAGCTTTCAGAATCAAAACAACTCACAAGCCACCACAATATGACAAACTGACAGAGGAGTAGTGGCTGTTTGGTTTTAAGTAGAAACTGTCACTTTAAATTTTGAAGAGATCTGAAAGTAGAGGACAATAAATGCTGGTGAGGATGTAGAGAGACTGGGATGCTCCTGCATTGCTGGTGGTTTTACAAAATGTTCCAACTTCTCTGGAAAGCAATATAGTGCTTCCTCAGAAGTTTGGATATAGAAATACCTTATGATCCAGCAATTCCTCTACTTGGCACTTACCCACAAGAAATATGAATCATAACATGAGTAGATATATGCACACCAATGTTCATAGCAGCATTATTTACAATAGCAAAATGATGAAGACAGCCTAAGTGATCATCAATTGAAGAATGGATAAACAAACTGTGGTACGTACACACGATGGAATACTATGCTACCTTAAAGAAGAAGGAAGCTGAAAGCCACCGTATAACATGGATGAACCTTGAGGACATTATGCTGAGTAAAATTAGTCAGTCATAAAAGGAGAAATACTGCATAAGACCATTATTGTAAAAGAGTGAGAAAAAGAATCCACACTAAAAGGGGGGGGGGAATTATATGTATATTTGCTGATCACCAGGATATATGGGATGAGAGAAGGGGAGGGAGTGAGGGGAAGATAGAGCACAGGGTAAGGATTGACATAGGATAGCTTGGGTGTGTGTGTGGGAGGGGGGTCGGGGAGGCAGGGATGCCAATACACAAGAAGAAGGAGAGGAATGGAAGAACAAGGCTGATGGGAGAAGAGTTAGGCAGGTTCGCATGGGCTAAGTGGGACAGAAGTAAATAATGATGTATGCACAACCATGGAACAACGGGTCTCTGGGATTCAGGGATTGAAGCATAGTTTGAAGGGGTAAAAGAGGGAAATAATGTTAAAGTGCTTGGCTGTCATTTGAATCTTGGTTTCCCTGGCATACCATTATAAAGTAGACACTTGCAGAGGAAAGAAAGGAATAGCCAGAAATATCACCATAGAAAGCTTGTAAGTCCATCTTCTGCCTATAACTGATTGGAATACCTATAATGGGGTTACAACATGCCGTGTGAAGGAGCCTTCCTGTGCAGCCTCTGCATTACATAAGATCATAGGTGGAATCCTGAACCACATCCATAATCTTCTGAGGTGGGAAATTTCCACTTAAAAGGATAAGCAGACCAGCCTGGAGCAGCTAGAAAACCAGAAGATACTTCTTGAAAGAAATGCCAACAGGAAAAATACAAAACAATAATAGCAGTCTGACTGATTAATACAAGAACAAGCAAGTGGTTTGCCCAGGAGCTATCAAGGCAAGTGGTCAGGTCCCCTCAAGGCAAATCCCCTTCCAAGACTAA
>NW_006408531.1:29587955-29600143 GCF_000296735.1 Chrysochloris asiatica
AAAAAGCCTTTGCATAGTCAATAAAGCACAGGTTAAAGAAAAAAAGAAAAACCTTCAATTCATAGACATTTTACCCTCATTTATGAAAGAACCACAGATTAAAGCAATGGACAAATGTATTAGAATCTAGATTTCTACTTATTTTTTAATGTTTTCAATAATTTAATTTTCATTGATTAAAAGGGTGGAAAACACAAAGCTCCTTTTGGAACCCCAGTGATTTGATTCATCCCCCCAACTGGAAATGTCTTGAGAGATATGATAATCTTTTACCTCAAATCCAAGAAAAGTAAAAAGGAGTCTTGATCTTAAAGAAAGCATGTAGATGGGAGTAGCAATGATACTTTAAGGATAAATATTTTCCTGTCTTTAGACCAACCAGTTCTCTTTCTAATGTCAAGTTTGTTCTATTTTGAAAAGGACAAGACTCCATTGAAATGCTATTTATTTTTAGAAGGCAAAAATATAGTTTGACCAAGAGAAATTGTTCATAGATAAGTACATTAAGGTATTGAGGAGCTTTGCTCTTTGGCATTAAATGTATTGATCTCTACTAAGATTGTTATTTGCAAAAGCTATGTTTGCATTTATTTTGACAATCTATTTTATGGAAAAGGTCTCTGGGTATCAAAAACGGTTTGCATTCAACTGCTAACGTAAAGATTGGTTGTTCAAACCCATCCAACAGCACCACAACAGAAAGACTTAGTGATTTGCTTCTGTGATGATTACAGTGGAAAACACCCTCTGGATCAGGTCTACTTTGAGACACATGGGGTTGCCTTGATTTAGTATCAAATTTACAGTGTAATTTGTTGTTGTTGCTCAATTTTATGCTGTTAGGGCTGGGGGTAGTTCTAAATACAAAGAGTTTTAACACATTGTTTTATTTGTTGTTGTTGCTAAGTGTCTTTGATTCCAACTCATAGCAATCCTTTACAGGGCTTCCAAGGAGCAGCCAGTGAGTTTAAACCACTGACCTTGTGATTAGCAGTCCAGTGCTTATCCTACAATGCCACACTCCATAAAAATTATGTTGATTACAATAATGATTGAAATAAATATTTTATTATGCCCGTTGCAGAACAGTTGCCAGAAATGTATGTAAGTTTTAAAAAATACTCTGCTATGGATTCATTCATCATTTGTGAGATACAAAATTTGTTTTGGAACCTTTACCAGTTCATATGTTCATCCGTCCAACTGTTTATAAGACACATTATTCCAGAGCTTTGATAATTACACCTTACTTGTGTGGTCTCTTGATATTCATATTGAAGGTGTTTAAACTCAGCAGCCAAGTGCATCTCTTCTTATCCCTATTCCTTACCACATATCCCCTTTTATAGACAGAGTACAGAATGATTACAAAGACATAAATCTGTTTTCCAGTGTTGATTAAAGAGGTTGACTTTAACACATCCTTGTTATGAATACCAGAAACCTCAGACATTTTAATGATTAAAATATATCTGTATAATAGGTACATAACATTCAAAAAGAAAAGGACATTATTAGCAAATAATATGGAAACAGAAACATCATAGCTCACAGGAAAAATTACATTGTTAACAATCATTTTTCTGTAACATCTTAGTATCAGTTTCTACACTAGCAAAAACAATTGTTATTAGAATACTATTTGAAATGGCAAAAAACCATGTGTGGGCCATGTCTGACCTCCCTTGGATTCACAATGGAGAAAAGAGAATCAAACTCAAAGTCAGCCCTAGGCTGATTCTTACAACGTTTTTTTTTTAAATCCAATTCTGACGCCAACCATCGCTCCCACAGCACTCTCTGCTTCACATCTGGGTTCACTAGTCCATTGCAATGGCCATACAGAACTCATAACAACATTCATGATTATGTGGTTTATTAGAGAAGTGAACAGGGTACAATTCAAGATCAAAACCAACTTAGGATGTAGCAGTTCTCCAGTCAGAAATACATCTTGTCTGCCATCTTGTACTCATGTCTCACTCTTGTCTTTGACCTTTCAGTCATATGGCCCTTTGTCCTCTGCCCACTCAGTCAAGTGTTACCAATCTCTTTTAGCCAGTTGTGAATGCCCAAAGAACACATTCTAAAAACTAGTCTCCTGCCCACAGTCACTCAGCTTTAGTCAGTCCATAGGCCTAGACCTGCAGCTGTTGTCTCTCCATGCCATTGCCTCTGCTGTTGCCTCTAGCATCTGCACTATTCTAGGTAAGGATTTCATACGCTTCTGTCTTAATCCTCCTGGAATCATCCATTTCTGTTTCTGAAATGGCTCCTTTTAAACCTGGCTGGATGCTCAAAAACTAACCAATCCCAGACTTAGAGTCCTGTATACCTTATTTGCATGGCTCCACCCAATCACTCAGTGGGAGTTAAGAAAGCATTCTTTAGGAAAGCTATATCCAATAAATTCAAGGTACCACAGTAACACAATAGAACAAAAGAAGATAAATATTTTTAAATTTATTCAGTTTGTGATAAGCCCCAAACAAACCATCAGGAATTATATAATACAAAGCACCCCCCAAATTTTAGTGACTTTAGGGGATTTTGAAACTGACACTGCTTTCCATGGATAAACTCTTAGGAATTCTTTAAGAAAACTAAATGGTACTAATTCACGTAAAGAAAACTACATTAAGTATTTCTTGTTAGTTAAGCATTTTTTCTCTCTGTCTTTCAAACTACCATGGAATTTTTCTTGAAATCCTAAGCACATGTTAACTAAATGGAAAAAACTCCAAAATAATTTATTATTTAGCAACTATTATCAGAAATCCTGATGTGGTACTATAAGTTAAGCACAGGACTGCTAACCACAAGGTGATGGGTTCAAACCCACCAGCCACTCTTTAAGAACCCTATACAGGAGCTCTGGTAGCGTAGTGGTTATGAATCGGGCTGCAAACCGCAAGGTCAGCAGTTCGAAACTATCAGCTGCTCCATGGGAGAAAGATGAGGCTTTCCGCTCCCATAAAGATTTATAGCCTTGGAAACCCTGTACAGGGTCACTATGAGTTGGAACTGACTCCACGGCACATAACCACCACCAACCACAGGATAACTATGGGTTGGAAGGATAGGGAACTTAGGACATAGTAAAAGAAATAACACATTCTCTCTTCTCTCACTGTAGTTTTAACAGGTTGAGGAACAAGAAGAGAGAAGCTGTATATTGAGCAAGGGGCTGAGGTTTTAACTATTTTTTTTTACTAACTAGAATGATGATAATTATTAGGCTAAGCTTGATTTTTTAACATAGAAATTAGAGGAAATTTAACTTATTATCTAAGAGAGAGAGAGAGTAAAATTCTAAGATTACCTCTCAACAATTATTATTTGCCTGTGAATAGGCTTCCAATTCATAAGGACCTCAGGCATAAGGTTATGAAATGCTACCTGGTCCTGCCTCATCCCCATTATTGATTACAGATCAACCCATTGTGACCCATAGGGTTTTCATTTCATTGGCTCAGTTTTAAAAGTAGAACACCAAGTTTTTCTTCCTAGATTATCTTAGTCCAATGAAACTTTCCCAGCATTATAGCAACACACAGATCTCTAGGAGAGAAATTATGTCCAAATCCTAGGGATAAGGTGGGAATATAGAATTATTACTTAATGAATTGCTGCTTAATCTTTGGAGTGAGAAAATATTTAGAAACAGATAATGGTGTAGTTATCTATTCACACAATACTGTGTATGTAATTACTCCTACTAATTATACACTTCATGCTGCTGTTATTAAATGCTATCAAGTCAATTCCATCTCATAATGACCATGTGTACAGTTTCTAAGGACCTGTGGTTAGCAGTACAATACTTATCCTACAGCATCACACCAGGAGTCTTCAATTGGTTAAAAATTAATATTATACCTCATATTAGCACTATAAAGTACATTTTACACATTTTGGGTGCCTAGAATATAAATTTCCTTCTACTTTGGAGGGAAATAATTACTATGTGAGACTTGTAAATCTGTCTACACTACACATAGACAATTGTATATGTGTGCCAACTATTTCTATTATAATCCTTTATGTTATCAAAGTTATTTTCAACCTAAAATGAATTAATCATTTAATTATACAGTTATTTCAATAATTATAAAGGTATACCAGAGCCCTGATGTAATTCTGTAGGACAATCACTGGATTGCTAACTGCAAAGTCAGTAGCTCAAACACAACAGCTGTTCTCAGAAACATTATACAGAGTCACTATGAGTCAATGGCACACAACAACAATATACCAGCACATAAAGATATATTTTAAAAGAAAAAAGTCTTGTTCTTCACTTCATAGATATCATAATTGTATCCTTGTAATAGCCTCCAAACTTCAAGTTGCATTACACTTTATTCTCCACCTACCTCTCTTTGTACATAAATATATAATGAAATATTGTTGCTGTTATTATGTGTTTTTGAGTTGGTTTCCACTCATAGAGACCCTTTGCACACTAGAATGAAACACTGCCTGGTCCTGTGCCCTCTTCACAATTGCTGTTATGTCTAAATCCATTGTTACAGCTACTGTGTCAATCAGCTCATTGAGGGACTTCCTCTCTTTTGTTGACCTTCCAATTTATCAAGCATTATGTCCTTCTACAGGGACTGGTTCTTCTGACAAAGTGTCCAAAGAACAAGAGACAAAGTCTGGCCATCCATGTTTCTAAGGAACATTCTGGTTGTACTTCAGCCAAGACAGATGTGTTTGTTCTTCTGGCAGTCCATGGTACTCTAAATGTTCTTCTCCAACACCATAACTCAAATGCATCAATTCTTCTAAGGTCTTCCTTATTCATTATCCAACTTTTACATGCATATAAGGCGATTTAAAATACCGTGGCCTGGGTCAGTTGCACCTTACTCCATAAAGGGACGTCTTGCCCTTTAACACTTTAAAGAAGTCTTTTGCAGCCTATTTGCCTAATAAAATATATCTTTTGATTGCTGCTTCTATGAGCACTGATTGTAGATCCAAGCAAAATGAAGTCTTTGACAGGTTAAATACAACATTAGAGACCACATAGAATAAACTAACTGCTATTAGCAAGCAAAAGAGACATAATAGCCATCTGAAAAAAACCTTCAAGAATATCAGATAAAGAAATGTTTTTAAATAGAATATGAAATTAATATGTTTAAATTTTTTAAAAATAAGGGAGGAACAAATCTTTATACAAATAAAGAAGTGGCTAGCCAGGCTTTAAAATGTCAACTATAACGTCAATGAATAAATGAATATTTGAAACTAGTTAGCTATTTAACTAGTTAAACAAAATATTAAACACAACAGAGTAACTATTTATAAACAAAAGAAATTTCAAAGTGGTGTAAAATGGTGACATAACATTTTTTAAATATATATTGAGAAAAACAGAAGTTTTATCTTGTACCTATTAAAAGTTGCAGGAGGAGAACATAGACAGAATGGGAGAGAAGAAATATTCACAAAGATAATGGCTAGAATTTTCCAGAACATAATTATCACTTAAAGAAACATAATACATCTCAGGCAGGATAAATAAAACAAAATCTACACTGAGAACTATGTTAGAAAAACTGTTAAATATCATTGTCCAAGAAAAGATCTTGACAGCATGTAGAGATTAAACAGAGCCTACATAGGAATAAAATACAAACTGAGAACAAAATTTTCTACAATAACAATAGAAGCCAAAAGAAAGTGAAATAAAAATGTCAAGCTGTTGGAAGCTAATAATACTCAACTTACTATTTGAAAACCAGGCTAGCATTCAGAAATGAGGGCAATATAAAGATAACAGACAAATAATAAACATTTATAACCAGCAGGCTTCAGAGAAAGAAGTATAAATGCTGCCTTTCAGGAAGAAAGAGATTAAAAACAGAAAGAAAAAATTATGTGTAAACAGTGGTACACAGATGGGTAAATCTAAATAATCATTGCCTCTATAAAACAAATTTGAAAACTCGATGGAACTTAAATCCTAGACAAAAATGACATGTGAGATAGGTAGAGAAATAACCAAAATAAAAATTGGCTTGGATGCTAATATTTTGAAGAAAAAAAAAAAGTGGAACTATTGGATAAATTTTTATAAATAGGTATATTAAAATATTGGAGTTCCTGGGTGGAGTAAATGGTTAAGTGTTTAGTTAGTAACTGGTGATGGTAGTGGTGGTGTGCCATAGAGTCAGTCCCGATTCATAATGAATGACTCAAATTCACTAGAAGTGGCAAGATGGCAGACTAAGCAGAAAGGCTGCATAGACCCTCTATAACAAACATATGGAAAGCCAAATAAAACAGATGCAGATGATAGTCATGAAAGCCTGCGTTTCATATGAAAGGATAGAAAAGTGCACTGAATGCTTACAAGGAGAGAAAACTGAGCAGACACAACTAAGAAAGGAGGCAGACCTGTATCAGACATGGTATGACCATGTTAAACTTTTGTGTGCAGCTTCTGAGACAAGAAAACACTGGCATTACAGAAACATAATGGTGGTTCACAGAGATAAAGGTATGATTTGTTTCTTGTATCCAACATTCTGCTTGTAACCAGAAGTGTGATTAGTACCCACTCACATACACCCCTAGGGAAGCTCCCAGGCTCACAGTGATAGAATCCACAATGAGATAAGTGCCACAGTTGTGTGCCACATCAAAGGATTGGGAAGCTATCCTTGTTAACCTCCACACCTGGATTCAGGTCAACCCTGCTCCTATCCTGCAGAATTGACTAGCCATAACTAGGAGGGGCTGCTGAACAAATGCATGGGGGGAAATAAAGGAGATTGGTGATTTCTGCCAGCCTGAAAACCATGGCATGGCCATCTTGAACTTTCTCAGGTAGCAAGAGGATGGTAGAGGGCACAGAGGCATACCATTTATTAGTGGAAAGAAAGGTGAGAAATTGTGGCACTGTAGGATAAGCACTTGATTGTAAGACTGAGTCATTCAAATTCACCAGCTGCTCCTCTGAAACCCTATAATGTGGCTCTATGAGTCAGAATTGACTAGACAGTACTTAACAGCAACAACAAAAACCCCATGTTACTGGAGATCAGAGGTGTGCCCAGCTTCCACCTGTATATTCTCCCAGGAAAGCTATTACTTTGGGTGGTGGGAGCCACATCAAAAGGAGTGGAGAACTGGCACCTAGAATCAGGTGCAGCCTGTTTAAAACCTGCAGAGCTGGTTCTGGCCAGCCCTGGACTTACAGGATCTCTCAATTTGGGCTTCCCTCTTGGAAAGAAATACCCTGATCCTCAGCTGCTTTGGGGTCTACACAAACTACTTTTGGGTTGGGTGCCCAGAACAGAAAATGCCAAGCCCTACAGGAACTCCATCTAGGGTTGAGAATGCTACTATCTCATCCTTTGACCACCCATGATAGAAGGTTCTTGGCTGGTAGGAGAACCCAGAATTTTTTCCCCTCTAAGTATGGCACCAGCCCCGCTTTATTCCTTTCATTGTTTTTGTTTGTTTATTCTTTTGTTCATTTTTCTCTCATTAGTTTTCTTTAGTACTCTCTGGTATCATTCCCTGTACTCATTCTTCTCTGTAATTGTTTTTAGTTCTTTTTCTTTTCTCTCTTTTATAAATCTCTTTTGTATTTTCTCTCTCTCTTTTCTCTCTTTGGCTTCTGTATTCTTTTTTTGCTTTTTTGTTTGTTTGTTTGTTTCCTTTACTATTTTCTTTCTTAACTGTTGTTTGTTTGCTTTTCCTTCTCTCTCTCTTTGTGTGTGTGTTTTCTCTTTTTGTTTCACCTGACAGAAGAGAGCAACCATGTCCACACAGAGCAGCCACAACTGTACCTGCAATAGTGCTGTTCATCAAGTAAGAGCCAATACCTGTTGCTATACACCAGATCAACAACAACCAACATCAGCCTAAACCTTCCTAAACTGAGCTGCATGAACAGTCAACAAAGAATGCTGCACAAGCCATGCTCTAATTATACCCACCAGGAGTCAGTTGGTGGGTGCCTAAAAATATACCAACATACAATTATCAACATAATACAAATACAACACCACCACAATGTCTCAATTGCAGCAGACAATTACTCTTCACACAAAGAAACAAGACAGAGTGACTTAAGCAAGTGACTAACAGGCAGAGTTAGAAAACATTTTTTGAAGGAAAAAATCATTGAAACTACCTGAAAAAGAATTCAAGAGAATTATTGGCATAAAGTCTGAGGAAAACAAAGAAAATTTCAGGAAAATACTACAGGAACAAACAAAATAGATAAAGGATTGGAAATTATGCAAAATCTGCTAATAGCAATCCAAAAGATTAATACTAAGATTTCATAAATGGGCAATGCATTGAAAGGTCAAAGGAGTAGACATGAATCAATGGCAACCAGAATTAGTGAGTTTGAAGATAAATCTTCCAATATAAGTAAGCTGGAAGAACAAACAGAAAAAAGAATGAAAAATTTGAAGAAAGCCTAAGATTCACATGGAATGTCATATTGAAGAGGAATAACTTACATATGAAAGGAATTCAACAACAGGAAGAAACAAAAGCACAGAAAAAAATAGTCAAAATGCTGTTGGAAGAAAATTCCCATAACATCATGAAAGATGAGAAGATAAGCATTCAAGAAGATAAACCAAGCCCAAACAAGACCTCAAAGAAAATCATTAAGATATATCATACTCAAACTCCAAAATCAAAGAAAAGGAAAGAATCCTGAAAGCAGCTTGAGAAAAATTTAGTTATCAACAAATGAAACCCAACAAAATTATGCTCTGATATCTCAACAGAAACCATGCAGATAAGCAGGCAATAGGAAGACACAAACTTCTGAAAGAGAAAAATTGCCAACCAAGAATCATATTCCCAACAAAACTGTCCCCTAAATATGATGGCAAAATCAGAACACTTCCAGATAAACAGATTAAGGGGATTTGTAATAACCAAGCAATCGTTACAAAAAATATTTAAAGGGACCTTTTGGATTGAGAACTAACAACAGCAAAAAGCAAACTGAAATTGGCATACATAGGAACATTACTCAGAAATCAATTGACATATAGAAATACACAAGGTAAAACAAACCTGTTGTTGTTGTTAAGTGCTGTGGAGTCAGTTCCGACCCATAACCCTGTGTAGGGTTTCCAAGGAGCAGCTGGTGAGCTTGAACTGCCAACCTTGCAGTTCAAATGGCTTTGCAGTCTGGCAAGTTAAACCACAGTGCCACACCAGGACTCCTAAAACAAAACTACAGTACTGAAAATACGAAGCCAGAGATGTCAACTTACAATGAAGACATAGCCAAAAGTAGAAAAAGTGTAGTAACAGAACTTCCAAATGGTGAGGAAATCAAGTAGATTTTGAGATAAAACAGACTGTTTTAAACTGGGGAAGAAATTAATAACTACAGGGTAACCTCTAAGGAAATGAATATGTCTTCACATCAATACAAGAAAAGGGAAAACCATGAAGATTTAGTAAACATTAAAACAACAGCAAGACTTCTGGTGTGGGACTGTGGAATAAGCATTGGGCTATAAATCGCAAGGTTGGTGGTTCAAATCTACCAACTGTTTCTTGGAAACCCTATACAGGGTATCTATAAGCCAGAAACAACTTGACAGCACTTAATAACAACAAAGCTAAAGCAATGAAGAAATTTACAAGAAAATGAACAAAAAATGAACATGGCATACAAAATTATACGGAACAAAGAAAACAGCAGCACCACAAGAAACAGACAGCAAAATTACTGCAATCAATTCATACCTCTCAATCTTAACATTAATGGATTTAATACACCAATCAAGAGACAAAGAGTAGTAGAATGGATAAGAAACCAAGATTCTTCTAATGTTGTCCAAAGAGACATGCCTTACACACAAAAACAAAAATAGATTAAAAGTCAAATGACGGGGGAAAAATTTTACCAAGCTAATCAAAAACAAGCAGGAGTGGCAACAGAAATTTCTGATAAAATAGACTTTAAAGCAAAAATCAGAATAAGAGACAACAAAGTATATTGTTGTTGCTTAGTGCCATCGAGTTGGTTCTGACTCATAACGACCCTGTGTAGGGTTTTTGAGGAGCGACTGATGAATCTGAAAGATTGATTTTTCAGTTCAAACTGACCTTGCAATCCATTATATTATTCTTCAGTGCCAAAGGATAATGTGTTGGATCTCAAAGTTGGATATTATCTCATCATTAAAGGGTCAATTAAATAAGAGAACATAACCATAGTAAATATCTATGCCCCAATAAAGAAGCCTCAAAATACATGTATTATTCTCTAATAGAATTGAATACCCAATGACATGCATTGGTAAAGTGGCAGCATCAATGGGCTCAAGTGTGGCAACAATTGCAAGGTTGGCCCAGGACCGGGCAGTGTTTCATTCTGTTGTACATAGGATCACTATGAGTTGGTACCAACTCAATGGCACCTAACAACAACAACAAATAGAATTGAAGAAATAGACAACTTTGCAATATTAAAATAGGAGATTTTAATACACCATTTTCAATGAAGAACAGAACACCTAGAAAGAAATACAACAAATGCACAGAAGAACTAAACAACACAACCAAATAACTTGTACTCACAGACTTATACAGAGCACTCAGTTCAACGACAGCATGATATACATTCTTTTCCAGTGTACTGGAAAAAGAATGTTCTGGAACATTCTCCAGAATAGATCATGTTGTTATTGTTGTTAGGTGCCATTGAATATGTTATCACTTGTCAACTCTGTAAGGGTTTTCAAGGAGTAGCTGGTGAGTTTGAATTTCTGACTTTGTGGTTCAAACTGACCTTGAGGTTGAGTGCTTATCCTATGGTGCCCAAAGCAGCTTTAATAAACTAAAATATATATTGAAATACTATAAATCAACTTTTCAGATCACAATACTAGAAAATTAGAAGTCAATATCAAGAGAAAAAAAAAATCAAATACATGGAAATTGAATAATATCCTGTTTAAAAGCTACTGAGTAATGGTGGTGGTGGTGGTGATTGTATGCCGTGGAGTCAGTTCTGACTCACAGCAACTCTGTATAGGCTTACAAAGGCTGTAAATCTTTACAGGAGCAGAAAGTCTCGTCTTTCTCCCATGGAATAGCTGGTAGTTTCGAACTGCTAACCTTGAAGTTAGCAGCCCAACTTGTAACCACTATGCTAACAGAGTTCCTACTGGGTAATAGAACAAATAAAAAATGAAAGTGTGTCACAAAGGTTTTGTTATGTTGTGTTTTCATTCTCATTTTATTCAAGGACTTTTTCAATTTCATTTTTTAATGGGTAATAGAACAAAAAAAAATGAAATTGAAAAATTCCTTGAATAAAATGAGAATAAAAACACAACATACCAAAACCTTTGGGACACAGAAACAGCTGTGCTTAGAGGGCAGTTTAGATCAATAAATTCAAAAAGAAGAATGAACTAATTTCAATACATTGACACAAAATCTCCAAAAATTGGGGAAAAGAGCAATAAAGTAAGCATACTGCCACCAGAAGAAAAGAAATAATAAAGATTAGAACAGAAATAAATGCAATGGGGGAGGCAGGGCTTGATGGCGGATACAGTAGAGGTGCAGTGGAGTTTTCCATCAGCAATACCACAGAATACCAGGTGAAGCGGGTTCAGGGCAGAGCTCCAAAACTCTGAACATTTGTTGTTGTTGTTGTTGTTATGTTCCATGGAGTTGGTTCCAACTCATAGCCACCCTGTAAAGGGTTTCCGAGGTGGGAAATCTTTACGGGAGCAGAAAACCTTGTCTTTCTTCCGCTGAACAACATAAGAATATTTAAAAAGTTTGAAGGCTTATAGCTAGTGGAACTTGTAGTGGAAGTAAGAAATCACGTCCTTTTGAATCTGCCATGCTCAGTGGCCTGGAGCCCACAACTTGGGCAACACCAAACGGCAAGACCAAGCAAGGCAGCAGACCCACCATGGAATTATGCAGTGGGAACCTCAGAGCAAAGGTGGACAATACACTTTGTCAGTTTTCCTTTGTTCTGATTTTCTTTTTTTTTTTTGGTATCTGTTAATTGGCCACCCACTTTTTGTGCACCTCCATTATGGTAACTAGATGGGATGCCTAAGCAAGTAGACACCCCCCAATCCCACCACAGGTGAGTTCTTCTGCCACGCATGCACACAGATACTCTTAGTCCAAAAGCCAGCCCGTAACTGTTTTTG
>NW_006408531.1:29600513-29611498 GCF_000296735.1 Chrysochloris asiatica
TGGGGGACGCTTTCTCTTCCTATATTGCACAAGAAGAGACAGCAACTGCTGCCATATAGTCAAGCTACAATCATACTCTATAAAACACCAAAATCCAGGCAAGAACCAATGCCAACTGCCATACACAGGGAGACAGACAACACCTGTGAAAGTTACTTTATGACTCAAACCCACCAACCACTCCTCTGAAAACTTATAGTGGGTCAATATGAGTCAGAAACAACTCAAGAGCACACAATTACAAACAATAATCCTTCATAAACATAGATGCAAAAATTCTCAACAAAATCCTAGCCAATAGAACTCAACAACATATCAAAAAAGAATACATTGTTCGATATTAGATTAACAATCCGTGTAATCTATAACTTAAATAAAACCAAGGGAAAGACTCCCATGATTGTATTGATTAATGCAGAGGAGCCAACTGACAAAATCTAACATCTATTCTTGATAAAAACACTCAACAAAATAGGAACTGAAGGGAAATGCCTTAACATAAGAGCTTATATACAAATCCAACAGCCAACATTAGTCTCAATGGAAAGAAACTGAAAGCATTCTCTTTGTGAACAGGAACCAAGGAAGGATGCCCTTCATCACCACACCTATTCAATATTGTGTTGGAAGTCTTAGCCAATGCTATAAATCAAGGAATGGAAAAGGCATTCAAATTAACAAAAAGTAAAACTCTCTTTATCTGCAGGTGGTATGATCCTATATGTAGAAAATCCCAAAGAATCAGCAACAAAATTATTGGAATTCATTGAAAACCTCAGCAAAGTGAGAGGGGACAAGATCAATATACAAAAAAATCAGTTGGATTGCTTTACACTCTGAAAAGGAAATCAGGAAAACAAAACCATTTAGAGTAGCCACTTTAAAGATGAAATGTTGTTGTTGTTAAGTGCCAATGAGTCGATTCCAACCCATAGCGAACCTGTGTAGGGTTTCCAAGGAGCAGCTGTGAGCTTGAACCACTGACCTTGCAGTTCAAACGACTTTGCAGTCTGACGCATTAGCCCACAAAAGACATACCAAAAAAGGAAACCAAAATTACAAAACACTACTACAAGGAATCAAAAGAGACCTACAAGAATGGAAAAATATGTCATGCTCATGAATAGGAAGAGTTAACATTGTGAAAATGCCAACACTGCCTAAAGCAATCTTTGGATATAATGCAATTCCAATCCATATCCTAACATTATTCTTTAAATAGATGGAAAAACTGATCACTAACTGCCTTGGGTTGTGTTCTCTAAGGAAGCAAAACAGTGAAACTTATATATGCACATACATAGAAACAAGTTTATATAAAATAAGCTGATCACAATTGTAGAAATAGGAGATTCTCAAGTTTGGGTCTCATGAACCAAGATCAGCAGGTAGGTAGGCCACACAGGCAAGCAGTTCTGGCAGGCAGGCCAGTCTAGCAGGTAAGAAGGCAGACTGCTGATGGCTCCCAAGATAGGCAGATAATAGAGCAGATCACTGGCTCAAGTTCAAAGAATGGGAGGTTAGAGCATGAATTGGATGCAAAATCCAGACCAAGCAGAAATCAAGCAAGCTTTGCCTGAGTGCTCAGTATATTGGAAGCCAACCACATCCATGAGGAAACATCCTTTCAATTGGTTGACTGCTCATAGTCAATCATCAGAGTTAATTACACATGCTCATAGTTAATTATTGGATTTAAATACACTATATTAGATCTCATCATAGGGATAACCACATCTCAACTGGGAATCCTGGCCCAGCTAAGTTGACACAAAACCTTAACTATCATAGTCCACCCCTTGCCAATTTAGTATCGATAAAACATATGCATAATCTCTAAATAAAGTCAACTATAAAGTCATACTTGTGCCTAGTATGAGTACACGTACATCTAAAATGTGTACAACCAAAAATGAACTGATCCCATTCACATCTTGTATTTCTCAAATGAACAAAGCAAAATTACTTGATGCACACATATTGTTGTTGTTAGGTGCCATCGAGTCGGAACCGACTCATAGCGACCCCATGCACAGCAGAATGAAACAATGTCCGATCCTGGGCCAACCTCACTACCGCTGCCACACTTGACACCATCAATGATGCCACCTGGCCAATCCATCTCGTTGGGGGTCTTCCTCTTTTTCTCTGACCCTCCACCTTACCCAGCAAAACATCCTTCTCCAGCGACTGTTCTCTCCTGACAATATGTCCAAAGTATGAGAGACAAAGCTTAGCCATCCTGGCCTCCAAGGAGCACTCTGGCTGCACTTCTTCCAAAATAGAGCTATTGGTTCTTTTGGCAGTCCATGGTACTTTTAGTATTCTCCTCCAACACCACAACTCAAAGGTATCAATTCTTCTACGGTCTTACTTATTCACTGTCCAGCTTTCACAACCATATGAGGTTATTGAAAATACCATGGCTTGGGTCAGGCGCACCTAAGTCCTCAAGCTGACATCTCTGCTCTTCAATACTTTTCAAAGTTCCTGTGCTGCAGATTTGCCCAATGCAATACGTCTTCTGATCTCTTGATTGCTGCTTCCACGAGTGTTGATAGTTGATCCAAGAAGAATGAAGTCCTTGACAACTTCAATCTTTTCTCCGTTGATAAGAATGTTGTTTATTGGTCCAGTGGTGAGGATTTTTGTTTTTCTGACATTGAGATGCAACCCATACCGAAGGCTGTGTTCTTTGATCTTCATCAGTAAATGTTTCAAGTCCTCTTAACTTTCAGCAAGCAAGGCTGTATCATCTGCATATCGCAGGTTGTTAATGAGTCTTCCTCCAATCCTGATGCCACGTTTTTCTTCATAGAACCCAGCTCCTCGTATTATTTGCTCAGTATACAGGTTGAATAAGTATGGTGAAAGAACACAATCCCTTACCACTGAGGAGACATATGAAAGTCTTTAAAAAATATCAAGCTAGAACATGTTTCTGAACAGCAATCGTAAACAATATAAATATGACAATTTTCTCCAAATTAACCCATAAAGTCAATGCAGCTTCCATGCACAAGATTTTTATGGAATTTGACAAGCAGACCCTGATATTTACATGGAAAAATAGAAAAACAAGACTAGAAACTGGAATGGAAAACAAACATGAACATACACTTAAAATAATGGGCATATAAATTTAAATAATAGTGAGATACATTTTCAGAGTTGTAAGATTTGCAAAAACTATTAGGTTGTATAATATCTGATTTTTGTGAATGATGAGTAAAGATTCCTGGGAGGATTATGAAAAAGCAAAGCAAGATGCACATACTCTCCTAGACAGACATTATTCTTCTAAGTATCTGCCTTTAACAGACTTTAATGTACATGTACAAAGAAATTTTTATCAGAATGGTCACTGGGCATACTTTGTGTATTGCAAGACTTGAAAGAAATACAACTGTCCCCAATAACTGTTTTACTCATGCAGTGGAATAATACGATGTCGCTGTTAACGATTCTTGACATAAATATGCATGTATTAATATGAATAAATCTCAAAAACATAATGTTGAATAAAAAAGGAAAAAGTCATGTACAGATTGACAAGACTGATATAAAACATTTCAAATGTAAAACAGTGGCTTATTGTTGCATATTTAATAACCATATCTATCACACATTGAATGATACTTATTAATTTTAGGGTAAGTGATTGCCTCTGGAAAGGAAAAAAGATAAGGGATGCTTTAGTTCTTCCTATTTCTTAAAACAAATAAAACACATGCAAAGAATGACAACATAGAAGAGTTATCTAATCTTAATAATAAGGATATATTTTTCTGGTTAAAATGTTTCGTAATTTAAAAATACATACATACATAGAAAGCTGTATGTACATGGATTTTTATTGTAGCACAGATTATAATTGACATTCATGAAGTAAATTAGACTATCCATCATTAGGGGAAAGAATAGGAAAGCTATAATACCTCATGCCCAGGAATGCTATTCAAGAGTGATGTAAATGTATAAAAACGTATTAGACTGATCGCATTTCTGGCTCCTAGTCTTTACTCCACCCCTGAAGGGCAAGGCATCCTACACTGTATTTTGACAATGGGCTCAGCTGTATGACTCGCCTTGGCCAATGGACTGTTATCAAACATGGCACATCAGAGATTTGGAGAGTTTTAACAAATTGAAACCAATCTTCTTTCTCCTCCACCATAATCAAGAGAACATACCCTGGGTAGCTTTCTGAGGGATTGTGAGAGACACCTAGAGGAGAATTGAATCACCACTATCAAGATCATCCTGAAAACAATCAGCTCCTCTAAATGGGTCAAACTAGACCAAGATCAATAAAAAATAGCTAGCTTTAGGCTTGTGAAGCTAAAATGAATGATTTCAATATTTCTACCAAAAGAGTTAAGGAGCTCTAGTAGTACAGTGGTTACGAGTCAGGCTGCTAACCTCAAGGTCAGCAGTTTGAAACTACCGGCTTTTCCTAGGGACAAAGATGAGGTTTTCTGCTGCCGTAAAGAGTTACAGCTTCAAAAACCCTATCCAGGATCACGATGCGTTGGAACTGACTCCAAGGCACACCACCACCAAAAGAGTTTAATTTCCACAAAAAATACTGAATGGAAAAATGAAAGGCATGGAATGTTTGTTTACACTGTCATTTTCTAATAAGAGCTTTCCCTAATAATTTACCTTTTTGGTGGCAGAAAAAATAACTCCCCATTATTTTCCCTGAAATGTTTTCTTTAATTGACTCCAAAGAGCATTGAATTTGCATCCAAAACCCGAGGTACATCTAGAAGTTTAACTTTGCTAAAAGTTTGGAGTTAAAAAACTTCAGCTTCTATCAGAAACAAATTTCTATAAGGACCAGTTGTTTCCAGAATGTAGCATTTCAACCAAAAGTTAAAGAAGATAATTAATAGGGTTTTAAAGTAAGTCTAAATGCAGTTTCTCAACATTGAAATTGTAAATAAATTTTAAAATTGTAGAATCATTACATTGGAAGAATCCACAAGGGATTGCTTGGTTCTCACATGTAGTAAATAAGTAAAAATTTTAAATCAGCATTCATTTTAGGATATAAGATAAAATAGACACTTCTTACTTATCTCTGCTCTCTGTTTTATTCAAATAATATACTATCTATAGTAATTCAATCATGATTTGTTTGCCAAACTCCTGCAAAACAGGTACTTTCTTTGCAAACAAATAGCAGGCATCTTTTTCTGTTTAGGTAAATGTTAATAATCCCAGCTGCTTTGGTAATTCAGTTATTCAGCAAAGACATTGTAAACTACTTGAAAAGAAAACATCTGGATTGCAGTTGTTAAACTGAAACCAATTAAAACATTTAAATGGCATTTTGTTTTTTATTTTAATTCTGTAAAAATATATTTTGCAAGTTCCAATTAGTGGTTCATTTTTCTCTATTGCTTTTATAATAGGAGTCTGACTCTCAAATAATTTCTAAGTTCAACAAAGCTGTTTCTATAATTGATATTATTTTGGGATGCCAGATGAACTGAATGATAAAAAAAATAGAGAATATACATATGTTGAGATACATGGCCTGGGTTAAACTGTGTCTTCCCCAGTGTTAAGTGTCAGCTTGCTGAGCCATGATCCTCAGTGGTTTGCCAGTTATATGATGATCCCCCAAGATGTGATCTGATGTGATAAACCACTAAGAGGATTTAAGGTGGTGTGGCATTTTAGGATAAGCATTGGACTGCTAACCATAATGTCAGCAGTTCAAATTCACCAATTGTTCCTTGGAAACCCTATACAGGGCCTCTATGAGTCTGAATCAACTCAAGGGCACTTAACAACAACAACAACAACAACAGACTTAATCCCATCTGATCCCTGGTCTGGTGTAAGAGATTCCAAGGGGTATGACATGCAACAACTTTTATCTTGCAAGAGATAAAAGGAGAGAGAGTGAGCAGAGAAAGAGGGACTTATTACTATCTGGTATGGCACTGTAGGATAAGTATTGAACTGGTAACCTCAAGGTCAGAAATTCAAACCCACCAGCTGCTCTTGGAAACCTACACAGGGTCTCTATGAGTCAGAACTGACTTCCGGGCACAAAACAACAACAACATTACCACCAAGAAAGAAGAGCCAGGAATGGAGTGCACTCTTTGGACCTGGGGTACCTGTGCTGTGAAGCTCCTAGGTCCAGAAGCAGATCGATGCCAAGATGCATGGAGATCCTCAAGGAATTCTGGAACTACAGACGGTTAAAGGATAATAGGACTTTTCTCCAGAGCCAACAAAAGAGAGACTTTTCTCAAGAATAGGCACTCTGAATTTGGACTTCTATCCTCCCAAACTGTGAATACGTTAAAGCTATTCCCTTGTGGTATTTTTGTTATAGCAGCACTAGATGACTAAGACACACATAAATACAAACATTGTACAAAGAATTTCCATGTATTAAACCTGATAAAATAGAATAAAATACCCAACATTTCACAAAAGTTTAGTGACTAGGTAAACCCTAAGAAGCTGATTCTTGCTTTCAGATGGTAGACACGGATTTGATTCCCAGCCAGTGTACCTCAAAGGCAGCCAATAATTATCTTTCAATGGGGCTTAAGTGTTGCTCCACTGACAGGTTTCCGCAGAGCTTTCAGACTAAAACTAGGAATAAATATCTGGCAAGCTACTTCTAAAAATTAGTCAACAAAAATCCTATGGATCACAATCTAATTCTGCATTGTGCATGGGGCTAACTTGACAGAAACCAACAACAAAAAGAGCTGATAATTCAGTTAAGGGACTGTTGTTGCTGTTGTTAAGTGCTGTTATAGTGACCCTGTACTGTATTTACTAAAAAATAAGCATAACTCAAAAGTTAATTTAAAATGCACACTTTTTCCCCTCCCACTCATTCTTTAAATTTTTTTAATATATGTATGCATCCTTCCCTTGACCTTGAGATAAAGTATCATTTTCTCTCTTATTCTTTCTCTTTGGGCCTTCTGACCCAAACCTCCATGTTGCTAACTGTGTATCACGTTTACTGTGTAAAACCAAGGAAGAAAGAGTGATGAGCTGGGACAGGAAAGTTCTTACTTAATCATCACTCTCTTAAGTTGGTTTCCTCTCTCTCTCTCTCTCTTTCTCTGAAGCTGACAGTAGCTTCAAATTAACACTTCCTTCTCTGGAGAAAATTGTATGTAAATTTTGGAATGCTCTACATAATCCTCCCTCCATTGAAGATGGTCTTTGATCTGTAGTTCCCTTGGTTAAGGTGAATGCTCTACATTTCAGTGGTTGCTTACTTCATCCTCTGACATGAGGGATCTGTTGATAGATGGGCCTCTAATTTCTGTTGATGCCTGTTTGCTTATGTAAGATCTAGGCTCCTGGCATGACTCTGTAGAACAAGCACTAGACTGTGAACTACAAGGTCTGAGGTTCAAACCTACCATCTGCTCTTTGGAAACCCTATACAGAGTCACTATGAGTTGAATCTATTCAATGGCACTTAACAACAACAACATACAGCATCTACAATAACTCTGTTTCCTGGCAATAAATGGCATGCAAGAAACAGTCAGGCATCCTTGGCATCCCATAACATCTAGGAGAGCAGGACAATCCCAACAGTCAACTCTTCTCCATGCCACCACTATTGATGGCAGTTAGCCATGCCCCTTCCCTCTGGATTTCCCTATGACTCCTTAACCGAAATCCTGGTGTGGTGCCGTAGAATGAGAATGGGTCTGCTAATCACAAGGTCAGCAGTTGTAACCCACCTCAGAAACCTATACAGGGTTTCTATGAGTCAGAAATTAGTAACAAACAACAACAACTTTATCTATAAGACCTCAGATCAACTTCTCTTAGTTGTGCTGTGGCAAGTCCTCGCTCTCTTGATTTCAGATGAAGACTATAATTTTGTTTTAAAAAATCCTCATCACCAATCTCCCCTCATCCTTAGTTCTTTACCATTTAGACTCCCATTGAGAGTAAGAGCCCATTCACTGAACTTTTCTTTGAAAAATTCCACCTTGTCTGGCATCCCAATTTAAAACTTTATATTCTAATATTTCAGTTAAATTTTCACTTTGATATCTGGCCTCAGTACTCTTACTTTTGTAACAAATGTCTAACCAAAGCAAGCACTAAATGCTATACAGACAAAATATTTCCACCTTTAAATCAACAGTACTATTATAGATATTTTACATCTGGTATAAATTATCTTTCTACAATCGCTCTAATGTTACAGAATAGGGCATAAAATACCAATAAAACACAATAATCGGTTTCTCTTCGTATTGACTATTGAAAATCAGTCACACACCTTGACCAGGCTGGACTGCTCATGTAACATACTTACACTCTGGACATAGGGAATGATTCAGAGATACATATATGCTTCTAGGGGAACTAAAGTTCTTCCCTGGATTTTTAGGCTAGAGAAGATAAGAATCTTCTCCTATCCCTGATCGCGAAATTTAAAGTGTAAGAGCTCATAATTCTCAGCAGCCATATCTGTCACTACACAGGAAAAACCTGACACTCAGGAAGAAGCCCAGATTATAGGCAAAGAGTGACTGACAACTTTGAAGCTGTCCTAGTTGCTAGTTTATTCTCCAGCATCTTTCCCATAAATCTTTTTTTATCACTTAAACTGGTTTGAGAGAGGTTTCCATCATTTTCAACCAAAGATAAATAGGTTCTTTATTGTTTCATTCTAAAGTGTACATTTGTAGCTGGGATTTTATAATGCTTCCAGCTCAAATCAGCAAAAGCAGCAACTGTTTTAATGGCAACTACATTGTCATTGATACTAAAAGTAGTCACAATCATTCCAAAGGCATACAAAGAGCAAGAGAATATCTTCCACTATTTAATATTCAAGGGAAGACTTAACAGTAACAACCAGAAACATATGCTTATCTTTCCATTTTCATGAAAAATATTAGGACTATAAGTGGTCATGCTTTGGTTAAGTATTTTGCAGGGGAGAGAGGGCCTAAAGCTCAAGGTAACAAGTTCAAAATAATCTGTTTACTACCTAATGAAAACATTATTTTCAATCACAAATTATAATATGATAAATAAAAATGTACGTTTCTCTCCAACAAAAAAACTATTCAAAAGTAGATTAAAATTAGATGATGTTTAAAACACTAATTTTCAAAGAGCACATTACTTAAGGTACAATGAAAATTATTATATCATAAAAGCCTTACCTAGATCCAAACATTCCAAAACTATACATATTTATGTGTTTGCATGTGTGTATACACACACACACACACACAAGGCTAAATAAAAAATTATTCACTCTCAGGCTGTAGAATTTTAAACCACTTTCAGAAAAGACACATACATATTTTTTCAATATAATCTCCTTGCTTTTCAATACTGTCAACAAGATTTTGCCCACAAGATCTGTATCCAACAAGATTTTGTATCCCCTTACTAAAAAATGTTTTAGACTGAGCTGTGAGTCTTGAATGCACCACTGTCTTCACTTCTTCATCAGAGGTGAATCTTCATCCTAGAAGGGCTGTTTTCAGAGGACCAAACAGTTTCAAGTTCAATGATGCAAGATCAGGACTATAGGGAGGATGTTTTAACATCTCAAAAGAAAGTTTTTGCAGATTCTCAACAGTGTGGGCAGAGGTGTGCAGATATGCATTGTCATGTAAGATCACAAGACCCTTTGATAGTTGTTGTTGTTGTTAAGTGCCGTCGAGTCGGTTTCGACCCATAGCGACCCTGAATAGGGTTTCCGAGGCTGTAAATCTTTACAGGAGCAGATCGCCTCATCTTTCTCCCGCGGAGCGGCTGGTAGTTTCGAACTGCTGACCTTCCGGTTCGCAGCCCCATTCGTAACCACTACGCTAGGCTTCAGCTCTTCAGTGACTATCTCACTGGAACAAACACTGTTGATTGTGGAACCTTTTTTCTGATAGTGTTTTTCCTTTACTGATCCTTGAGAATCACAGAAAATTGTAAGCATCAATTTTCCAGCTGATAGTTGACTTTTGAACTTTTTCTTGGGCAATTGAGGATGTTCCATTCCATACTCTGCTGTTTACTCTCAGACTCAGAGTAATGAATCCATGTTTCATCACCAGTAATGATTTTTTAAAAGAAACTTTTATCTTCCTTCAAGTATCAGTCCAAATATTGCTTACAGATGGCCAAATGCTTCTGTTTATGTTCTTCTATGAGTTGGTTTGGTATCCACCTAGTACAAATTTTTTGAAACCTAAATCAGTTGTGAATTATTTCATAGGCAGAGCCATGGCTGCTTTGCAAATGATTTCCCACACAATCCACTGTCACTTGTCTATCTATTGGACAGAATCATTTCATGTGCGAGCTCAGTGTAGTCAATAGTCATGAATGTGGATAGGTATAAACTGAGTGTGGATAATTTTTGACTTGTGTGTGTGCATGTAAATATACATATATACATACATTCTGTTGTTGTTAAGTGTCATCAATTAGGTTCCAATCCATAGTGACCCCATATAGGATTTCTGAGGAAGGACTAGTGAGCTTGAACCACTGATCTTGCAGATCTAACCAGTCCAGCACATTAATCCACAGTGCCATACCAGGACTATATTATATGGTCGTCAGTTCAAACACACCAGCTGCTCCTCAGAAACCTACTGGATGGCACAATAACAAAAACAATATATATAGATAGATAGATAGAGAGAGAGAGAGAGAGAGAGAGAGAGAGTGGGTTTGAACTCCTGGCTTGTGGTTACTAGTCCAATGTTTATCCTACAACACCACACCAGGATTCCATATATACATTTATTATTGTTGTTAAACACTACTGAGTCAGTTCTGACTTATAGTGACCCTATGTAGGGTTTCTGAGGAGTGGCTGGTGAGTTTCTATCATCGAACTTCAAACTGACCGTGTGGTCCAGTGCTTATCATTATCCTACAGTGCCATGCCGGGACTTTATCTCTCTCTCTCTCTCTCTCTCTCTCTCTCTCTCTCTATATATATATAT
>NW_006408531.1:29611598-29619085 GCF_000296735.1 Chrysochloris asiatica
CACAAGAGACATTGGATTCCACACTTCCTACAATTTGAGTGATCCATTCAAAGAGCTTCCAAAATGTTTAAGACATACAAGGATAAATAAATATTGCTAATAAAATACCAGTTCAAGTATGCAAGGATTATTCCAAATAAAACATACATAAAAGTGTCTTTGTGATCAGTAGATAGCTGCAGACAATTTCTCTCAACAATACACTTAACTTACTTTTATTAGGGTGACTTCAAAAAGAGATCCAATCAAAACAATGACTTCCAAAGAGATCTGCTGGGCTAGTTAAATTCAAGGTAGAAGGTCAGATTCGGTTATGCAACTGTTTAAGGGATTTTAAGGAGTCGTCTTGATAGCTTTCTTGAAGGTCACAGCAGAATCATGGGGGCTTGCTATGAAGAAATTTTGAGAAAACGGAAAACTGAGTTTGTGAGAAAAATAACATGAAAATCGTGTCCAGAATTTTTTGCATCACAAAAAAATGTACCTGCTCATTCTTTGGTGGTAGCAAGGGCTGTTTTATGTCAATATAATTGGGAAAGTTTACCCAATCCTTTAATAGCCCTGATCTTGCTCCTTTTTGTTCCCCAAACTGAAAGAACATTGAAAAAGAAGATGGTTTGAGTCCCTTAAAAGGATGCCCAAGCTGCCATTTTGATGTGAAGTAAATTGAAGGACTCAGAATTGTTAGGTTAGAAAGATGGAAACACAGCCTTCAGAATTGCATATATTTAAATTGGGAATATGGGGAGAAACAGTAGCTTCACATTTTGGTATTTTTAGTTAATAAAGGTTTCTATGATTTTGGAGTCCTGGTGTGGAGCTATAGGATAAGCACAGGACCGCAAGGTCGATAGTTCAAATCCACCAGTCACTCCCCAGAAGCTCTAAACAGGGTCACTATGAGTTGGAATTGACTCAATGTCACTAAGCAAAAAACAACATGATTTTGTATCAATATGTTTCAAGTTACCGTCATATACTCATGAAATTAAATTATGAATAATTTCGCCACCACTATTTGTCTCTGCCTTTCAGTATTTTTCGTTGAAAGTATAAAGGTAGAATCAATTTAATTATATCATAATTTAGAAGTATTTATCACACAAATAATACAGCTTCATGTCTAAATACTAAGATAAACTGGATTACATTCCTCATTTTGCTATTTAAATGCACTTTATAAGACTTCATGGAAGGAGTAACTTAGTTGTGATCCAGGATTTCAAAATAAGTTTTCTTTTAACTATTTTAGTTAATTTACTCACTGCTTATCAAATGTTAAGTTTTTATTTAACAAGTGTGTAAATAAGAAAAAGATATGTTATCTGTCTTAAAGGAATCTTATGATCAAACAGAGAAAATGGCCAATGATCATTGCTCTAAAAGAAATATGTGTGTATGTGTGTGTGTTTATATCTAAGATGCCACAGGAGTTTAGAAACAGAAAGACTAAGTGTATCTTGGTTAAGATGGGACTAGGAAATTGAATAAAGTTTCACATAAGAGATAATATTTTATTTGAGAATTGAAGAATGAGTTGGAGTTTTCCAAATAGTCCAGGGAGTATAAGGCATCCTAAGTAAAACGGACATCAGGTACAAAATCAGGACAGCAAGAGAAAGCAAGATGGAATCAGTATCTTAGAACTTAGTAAGAGTCAAATTTAAGGTGAAGTGGTAAATGTTGAGGCTAAACAGGTAGGTAAGAGTCATATTATGAAAGGCAAAATGTACAGCTGACTGTGGTTGTACATTCCAAATCTTCTGAGCAGGGTCATTGTTATTGTTAGGTGCTGTTGAGGCATTTCTGACCCATAGTGACCCTACGTACAACAGAATGAAATGACACCCAATCAGACAGCATCCAGACAATTGCTGCTGTGCTTTAGCCCATTGTTACTGCCCTGTCCTAGTGTACCTCATTGTGGGTCTTCCTCTTTTTCTCTGACCCTCCACTTTACCAAGCATGATGTCCTTCTCCAGGGACTCGTCCCTCCTGATAATATGTCTAAAATGTGAGAGATGAAGTCTGTTCACCTTGGCTTCTAAGGAGCGTATTGGTTGTACTTCTTTGAACATAGATTTATTTCTTCTTCTGACATTCCATGGCACCTTTAAAATTCTTCTCCAGCACTGTAACTCAAATGCATCGATTATTCTATGGTTTTCCTTATTCATTGTCCAACTTTCACATGCATATGAGGCTATCAAAAATACAATAGTTTGCCTCAGGCTCACTTTAGTCTTCAAATATCTTTGCTGTTGAACACTCTAAAGAGGTCTTGTGCAGAGATTTGCCTAATGCAAGACATCTTTTGATTTCTTGACTGCTGCTTCCTTGAGTGTTGATGGTTGATCCATGCAAAATGAAGTCTTTGACAACTTCAATCTTCTCACCATTTATCATAATGGTTTCTATTGACACAGTAGTGGTAATTTTTATTTTCTTTACATTGAGGTGCAACCCATACAGAAGGCTGTGGTCTTTGATCTAAATTTGTAGTATGTTAAGATCTCCTCACTTTCACCAAGCAAGGTTGTATCATCTGCAGGTTGTTAATGAGTCTTCCTCCAACCCTGATGTCAAATTCTTCTTCATATAATCCAGTTTCTCAGGTTATTTGCTCAGCATACATTTTGAATAAATGTGGTAAAAGAACAGGATCCTAATTCATACCTGTCCTTATCTTAATCATTTAGTGTCCCATTGTTCTATTCAAATGATTGCCTCTTGGTCTATGTATAGCTTCCTTATGAGCACAATTTAAAGTTCTATAATGCTCATTCTCCCCAATGTGCAGAAATTGGAACATTTATCTATTGCTGGTGAGAATGCAAAATGGCATATCTATTGTAGAAAATAGTGTGGTAATTCCTCAAAAAGCTAAAAATAGAGCTACCATTTAATCCAGCAATTCTACTCCTAAGGGTATATGCCAAAGACTTTAAAGAAAACTTTCAAACAGAGGTTTGTACATCAATTCATTATAACACATTCAGTCGTGAAAAGGTGTAAATAATCTAAATGCCAAATAACATATGAATAGAGTATACATACAATGGAATGCTACTCAGCCAGTAGGAGAAATAAGTCTTGATACATGGTATAGTATAGATGGACTTTTAAGATATATGTAAGGCTAAATAAGCCAATCCAAAAAAGACAAATTGTTTATAAACTCACTTATATAAAAAGGCAAGAAAAGGGAAATGTATACAGATCAAAGTTTATTAGTGATTCCTATCAGTCGGGGGGAGGGGGAAAGAGGTACGGTTAACAATGATGGGAAAATTGCATTGATTAAGGATAGAGGTACACAGTCAATGATTGTAATTGCTGTCAATAAGTTGTTCACTTGGACAAAGTTGAATAGCAAAAGTTGTGTGATAGATATATTTACGACAATGACAAAAAAAATGCAGTAGCTACTGAGACTACTTATGTACAACAAAACACCTTATGAGATTTGATTCCTTGGTTTGGAGGTTTAGAGTCATGGTGTCATTGGATATTCCAGTCCTAATAAACAAAAATCCTCACCACTGGACCAATAAACAACATTCTTATCAATGGAGTAAAGATTGAAGTTGTCAAGGACTTCATTCTTCTTGGATCAACTATCAACACTCATGGAAGCAGCAGTCAAGAGATTAGACGACGTATTGCATAGGGCAAATCTGCTGCACAGGAACTTTTTAAAGTGTTGAAGAGCAGAGATGTCAGCTTGAGGACTAAGGTGCACCTGACCCAAGCCATGGTATTTTCAATAACCTCTTATGGATGCGAAAGCTGGACAGTGAATAAGGAGGATTGTAGAAGAATTGATGCCTTTGAGTTGTGGTGTTGGAGGAGAATACTAAAAATGCCATGGACTGCCAAAAGAACCAAGAGATCTGTTTTGGAAGAAGTGCAGCCAGAGTGCTCCTTGTAGGCCAAGATGGCTAAGCTTCGTCTCTCATACTTTGGACATATTTTCAGGAGAAAACAGTCACTGGAGAAGGATATCATGCTGGGTAAGATGGAGGGTCAGAGAAAAAGAGGAAGACCCCCAACGAGATGGATCGGCCAGGTGGCATCATTGATGGCATCAAGTGTGGCAACGATAGTGAGGTTGGCCCAGGATCAGACATTGTTTCATTTTGCTGTGCATGGGGTTGCTATGAGTCAGTTCCGACTCGATGGCACTTGACAACAACAACAACAACAATAAACTGCTTACTGCTTCTTTTTCATCTTTCAGTTCATTGCATAGTGCCTAGGATTATAAGAACTTGCAAGTGGCTATCCAAGAAATAACAGTTGGCCTTTAATTTCCTGGAGCAACAAAAGTAGAAGGAGTATCAGAAATAGATGTAGGATGTGAATCATGTGACTAATCACCTCTATGCACAATTGCCTCCTTTGCCATGAGACCAGAAGAACTGGATGGTGCCTGGCTACCATTATTGAACATTTGATCAAAGATTCCATAGAAGCATTCTGATAAAAGGGGGGGAAATATAGAACAGAACTTTAAATTCTTATAGACTTTTGATTTTCTGGAGCCATGGAAAGCAGATGAACCCCTGAAACTATTGCTCTCAGGTAATCTTTAAACCTTAAAACCAAAAATGTGCCCTAAAGTCATCTTAAAACTGAACAATAGTTTACATTAGTTAGTTAAAAATATCTTTTGAGTAGTAGTAGGTGTTGTTGTTAAGTGCTGTTGAGTCAGTTCCAACTCATAGCGACCCTGTATAGGGTTTTCAGGGAGCAGCTGGTGAGCTTGAACCACCGGTGGTTCAAACCAACTGTGCAGTCCAGCACATTAATCCACGACACCACACCAGGACTACATTTGGAGTAGCAAGCACTTTTAAAAACTATCTATATGGGATCAAATTGAAAACAGTAACTTGAAAGATATGACAGGACTATTAGGGGAGCAGTTAGTGTATATTGCAGTTGTTAAGTACTGTTGCATTATTTATGACTCATAGTAACTCTGTCTGAAGTTTCTGAGGCTTTGAATATTTGAGGGAACAGAAAGCCTTACCTTCCTTCCAAGGAATGACTGGTGGGCTTGAACCGTGGACCTTGTGATTTCAAATTCAGTGCTTAGCCTATGGTGCCACCATGCTGCCTGATTTTATGTTACGGAGGGAAAAGCAACTAAGAAAAGGAGGATGAGAAGAGTTGCATAACTCAAAGAATGCAATCTATGTCACTAAATTATACATGTAGAAAGTTCTGAATAGATGTATGTTTTGCTTTGTATATTTTCAACAACATAAATAAATAAAATTTAGAAATAAAAACAATCTAAGGCAACATGGATATTGTGGTCAGTGTGGCATTACAGCCTCGCTGTAAGAAATGTGAAAAATGTAGCAAAAGAGTACTTTTGTGCAAATTATTCAAATAGTATAAAATTATTCTCATAGCAGTAGAAAATAACAGCTAACATAGCTCCTTCTTATTAAAGTCCTCAGTTTCTGCATTTATAAAAGCACAAGGTACAGTGTTTTAAAGATAAAAATAACAAATCATTCTTAAAGACCTTATTTTTAAATGTATGCAAACACATGCATCTTTTGTGATAATCACATCTTACTGTACCCATTTGATCAAACTGAATGCTAAAGGTCATAGGAGGGACAACAGTGGGCCAGAAAGGAAGACAATTGGTCACATGTTCCAGGGCTTTTGACTACATTTTTGACATCTGAAACAAAGACAAACAGATTGTTTGATGCTGCAGTACATTGGTACAAATGTGTTTTATACACAAGGGTCATATATTGTATTTTTCTCTATTGTAATGGATTAAGGTTGAATCCTATAGTACTACAATACTTGTATTTACAAATAGAAACCATATTTATTGTAAACGTATTTGTAACTAAGTATACAGTTCACAGTTTTATCATTTGTTTTATGAGTCCATTTGGCTTGGCCTAGAAAAAAAATAATTAATCAAGTGTGTAGATTTCAGGGCCTGGTCTTTATTTATGTGGGAACTGCTTATTTACTAACATTAAGCATCTCCCATTTGGTCTCAAAGAGACATATAGTTACATGGAAACAGAGCAGCTTTCAGTAGAGGATTGCACAACTGCAGATGCTTTTTTTCCGACACCGTCACAGCTGAGGAGGTCCAACCAAATGAAAAACAGTTCTGATGAAGTGAGAAACAGAAAAAAACGGTACCATGCAAATAATAAAATGCAGGCCAGCACACATTTTTTAAAAAACTCTCTTTATTAAGTTTATGCGAGTTGAGAGAAAAGGGTGAAAAGTATATTTACTGATGATAAAAATTATTCTCTGGATAATTTTATCTCATTTAAATTTCTAGTTTCTTTATTTCCTTTTTGCTCTCAGTCATCAACGCCAAATTAAACTTTTGTTGGTTTAATAAAGAAACAGCATCCGCAGGTGGTATACTCCTGAACAGGAAATCTAAGAGCAAGTGATATTAAATGAAAATTAGTAGGCTGTCCTCACTTATCCTAATATTAAAATATTTTCCGATAATTAATCTTAACCTGTTTCGACAGCCATGTTCGTGTGTGCGTCTATCCTGCCCTGCTGGGAACCATGCCGACAGCATAATACTTGAAATCATGTGAGGTGTGATGATGTTATCCCTGAAAGATATCCAGTTATACACAGCATTATACTATAGGGAGCAAGCACCCTGGTGGATTCTTAAAGTACATACAGATGTGTTTTTCTGAATATGCAGTGCTAGAAATATTGCTTATCCTTCTGGAATGTGCTCATATAGATATAGACACAAATAAGAGAAAGAGTCATTGTAAACCACATAGAAATGGATGAAGCCACTATGAGTCTGAACTGACTCCAGGGCCCACCACCACCACCACCACCACCAATAAGAAAAGTTATGAAAAACACTTTAGGTGAAACCCATGCCCTTCATGGGAAAAAATTCATTTATTACCCCCTTTCCAAATATACATCTAACCTACCCTCAAAATGAGTTCTAGAGCAATTAAAAAAAAAATAAGTTGACTTATTTAAATAATGTGTGCAATAATAGGATCTGAATGAAAATTATATAGCTTCTTAATATCCAATCTGAGAATTTCATTGTTTTCATTTTCTCGTGATAGTGCTAATAAAATTTTTTTTTTTTTAATTCTGTCACTGACAAGTTGGTTCAATTCCAACTCATAGCAACCCTATAAAACAGAAAAGAATGCCCCAGAGGGTTTCCAAAGCTGTGAATCTCTATGGAAACATTTTGCCATGTCCTTTTACAGCACAGCAGATGGGAGGCTCAAACCCTTGACCTTTCACTTAGGGTTCCATCAGGCCTTCTCTGATAATTGCTGGGCTAATAATTTTAAAAAGAAAAATAGTGCATAGCTGATTTGTTCTTGAACTTTCTACGACTTTATTAAAATTATTACTAATGTACAAGAATGTCCCAAAATAAAGATAGGAAACACACAATGCAAAAAAAAAAAAAAAAAAAAAAA
>NW_006408531.1:29619185-29620469 GCF_000296735.1 Chrysochloris asiatica
AAAAAAAAAAAAAAAACAACAACAACAAAGAAATGAATGAAGCACATTCATTTCTCAGTACTAAATTAATTTTCCACACAGCTTTACTTACAAACGTAAGTAAAAAATTATTGCTACAAGTCATAGGAACTTTTATTGAATAAAAATATCAAAATATCAAGCTATTGTTTCTTGACATTCTCCACCTAGGTCTAGTCACTATATAACCTTTCCCCAAAGAATTCTGCACTGTTCAATTTACACCACGTCTAAACAGCAGTTTTGGTGTCCTCAAGGAACTCAAATAGTGTTCTTTCTAAATGATCTTTGAGTTTGAGGAAAAAAGTGAAGCTTAAAGGGGCCAGATCAGGGCTGTATGCTTAATGGGATAAGATGTAAATTGAAGAATACAGAATTCTTTGGGAAAGTTTAGAGAGATGGAAACCCTACTTTAAGACCTACATGGAAGATATGTTGAAAAATATTTTTTTGTTCAATAATGGTTCCTATGAATTTGTAGCAATAATTTTTTACTTATCCTTCCATGTATGTGTATATAAATGTGTGTGTGTGTGCAGACCAAAAAAATCAAACTCATTGCTATCTAATTAATTCCAACTCATGTTGTTGTTGTTAAATGACATCAAGTTGGTTCCAACCAATAGTGATCCTGTATAGGGTTTCCAAGGAGCAGCTGATGAACTTGAATCTTGAGGTTTAAACTGACTTTGCAATCCAGAGCATCAACCCACAGCTCCACACCAGGACTCCGTCAATCCTACAGGAAAAGTAGAATTTTCCCATTGGGTTTGAAGGCTCTAATTTTTATGGAAAGGCATTCTGGAAGAGTAGTGGTAATGAGTCAGATTGTTAACCTCAAGATTAGCAGTTTGAAACTACCCACTGTTCCATGGGAGAAAGATGAAGCCATGGAACATAACTATCACCGATTTCTATGGAAGCAGACTGCCACATCTTTCTCCCATGGAGTGGTTGGGGAATTCAAACTGCTAACCTTTCAGTTAGCAGTTGTTCACTTAACCACTGTGCCACCAAGGTTTCTTGCCATGCATCCTATAGTTTCAATAAAAGAAATAATCTTTAAGTATATTTCCTCATATTCAGTGAGTACACCTATTGTTGTTGTTAAGTGCCATTGAGTCAGTTCCAATCCATAGCGACCCTATATTAGGTTTCTGAGGAGTACACCTATTGTTGTTGTTGTTAGGTGCCATCGAGTTGTAACCGACTCATAGCGACCCCATGCACACAGAACGAAACAATGTCCGATCCTGGGCCAACCTC
>NW_006408531.1:29624449-29627020 GCF_000296735.1 Chrysochloris asiatica
GGCTGGCGAAAGGAAATAGGGATAAGACTCTTGCGATACAATAGTGAATAATTGCCATCAGGACTGACTGTGAGGGTAGAAAATGTAGAGGAGATGTTTTTTGACAAAAGGAGGTGAGTGATTGATTTTGCAGACCAGGATCGGAGGTCCCTCGGACCATCAAGTGAGAAAAGTGGAGAGAGGGACCCTACCCAGAGAGGCAGTGAAGCCAGGGATGGATACAAAGATGATAACGTGGACAGATGGAGCGGTCAGGGACACTGGACTCAGGGAGGGAGAGGGGCTGTGTGCTGACGGATGGGGGTGGGGGGTGGAAAGAGGGGCAGGCCTGTGGGGTGTACCCTTTGGTTATTTGATGATGAATGGAGATGATTGTGATCATTGTGATGAAACAAAATACGGTAGGATGAATGTAAAGCTGATTTCCTCTCATGTAAACCCACATAATTCACAATAAAACATTAATAAATAAATAGATAAGGAAACCAAAATTGAAATTCAGACTCTAGTTTCAAAACTCTTAACCAGTACTTCTTTCAAGTAACCTAGTCTATAAACTCAATCACATATTAGCACAAAAAGGAAATAAAAATAATTCCAATTAAATCTTAAAAAAACATAAATTCATCTTAACTCAAGGTAGTAGGAGAGAACGTTTTGCTCTATTGTGTCTCTATCCGTAAATGTCTTCCTCATTCCTATTCCAATATCCAAAAATATTTTAAAGTAATATAAGACTATCATAAGATCCCAGATATACTGATACTTGCAATTTCTACAGTATTTCTTAAATATTGCTATTTACTTAACATTTCTACAGCATTGGCATTTGCTCAGTAGAAAGTCGCCCTGGAATATTTGCATACTGTTTCTTCAATAGGCTGTGTCATATGTCAAACTTCTAATCTTGTTGCATATATTTCCCCTCTTGTCTTTTGTACTCTCTTCAGAGGTATATCCAAACAAAGACAAGCATGGAATAATAAAGGGCTATTTTCATAAGTTTCATTTAAAAAAATGTATTTTTTTTTTTTTTATTATCCAAGCTCGTTATTTTGTTTTAATTTTCTGGTCAATTTAGGTGCTATTTCCAGCATAACTGTTTCAAGTTCCTTTCCAGAGGGAATACAAAGAAGATCATGCAGACTTTGAAAACAACAGGCAAATTCACTTGCCGTCCAGTGCATTATCCTGCAGTGCCACACCAGGGCCCCTGAAATATATCATAGATCTAGCAAATAAAAAGAAAGAAAATGACAAATATACAAATACAATGCTCAGCATTCTTATTCATCAGTAATTACCTAGAGTCAGGGATGGGAGATTAACTACAAAGGGGCATGAGAAGATTTTCAGGTGTGCTGGATATGTTTCATGCTTTAAATTTATTACACAGTTTTGTAAACATTTGTCAAAACTCATATGAAATGGTACAACTAAAAGATATAAATTTTATGTGACGCATATTTCAGAATTTAAAATTTTGAAAATCATTATGAAACAAGAAGACCAAATATGAAAATGATGAGAGAAACAATGACCAAGTTGGTAAGAAGATGCAGGGGAATATGTGCATTGGATACAACTTGAGTAACTCTTAAAATGCCCTGAATTCCACGTCTTACTGTAGTTTATTGCTGCAGTGAAGACTTGAGTGCAATCTGAGGTTCCTCACCACAACCTGTACTCTGGTTCTCTTACTTATTGAAAGGATTTTTCTGACACACTGAACCAGCTCAACGAGCATGTACAGGCCATGGGCCATCTTCTGTCTAAAGAAAACAAGAACCAATCAACAAATGCAGTCAGTTTCAAAGTGCATTATATAAGCTCCACTTACAAGTCAGGCTGCTAACCTCAAGGTCAGAAGTTCGAAACTACCAGCCTTTCTGCTCCCATAAAGATTTGCAGTCTCAGAAACCTTATTCAGGGTTGCTATGAGTCAGAAGCGACTCCTAGGAACATTACCACCAACTTTCAATCTCCACCAGAGTGTGATAAAGGAGCTCTGTTAGAACAGTGGTTACTAGTTGGGCTGCTAACCTCAAGGTCAACAGTTTGAAACAACCAGCTGTACCACAGGGAAAAAATGAGGCTTTCTGCTCCTATAAATATTTACAGCCTCAGGAACCCTATACAGACTCACTATGAGTCAGAATCAACTCCATAGCCCTTAACAACAACAACAAAGTGTGATAACACACCCTTGTGTTGGCTTTTCCTTCTTCATTACTTTATTTCTTCAATTCTTCACTTTTCCTCTGGAATCATCTCACAATAATTTCAAACTTTTTTCCAACCAAACACAGTAGAAAACACAGCAGTATCACTTAAGGCAAGTAATAATAATGATGATTATCATGATAGCCAAAAAGTTGTATGTACTTCCATCACTCTGTCAGTTTGTAGTACTGTACTGGCTTCCATGTTGCTTTGTTGCTGGAAGGTATGTCACCAGTATTTCAATGGGTCACTTATGGTGGGCAGGTTTCCTCAGAGCTCCCAGACTAAAATTAGGAAGAAAGACCTGGCAATCCACATTTGAAAATTGTTGTTCTTGTGTGCTGAATT
>NW_006408531.1:29629415-29631391 GCF_000296735.1 Chrysochloris asiatica
CAGATACAGCACAGCCATCTTGAATTTTTGCATTCTTTTTCTGTTGCCTGATTTGTTTCCTTTTTCTTACTTCTTTTTTCCCCTTTGTTTGTTTCTTTCTTGGGTGTGTGTTTTATCTTCCTGCCTTACCTAGTGGGTAACAGTGACCTCCAGTCACAACAATACCCTCTGTAGTCACACCAAATGGGCGAGAGTCAATACTGGTGTTATACACCAAATCAGTGATAACAGCCAACATCCGCCAAACTCAGCCTAAACTGAATTGCATCGACAGTAGCCAGAGAATGGTGCACATCCTTCCATTCTCTAATAATATCCACCAGAAGGCAGTTGGTGAATGCTAAAAATACACCAACATACAATCATCAATTAAATACAAATACAATTACCCCACAATGTCCACAAGACAACTAACCAATTTCTGTTCATGTGAAGAAACAAGTCTGAGTGATTCAAACAAATGACCAAGAGGCAAAGCTAGAATATGTTTTTAAGGGCTAAAAAGCATTGTAACTACTTGAAGAAGAATTCAAGAGAATGATATTTAGGTGACACATCCAACAAATAGCTATACTCTGCAACCTGCATGGAGAGATTAAACCTGAGTAGGGGTGATGTGAGATTAGAAAAAAGAAAGACACAAGACACAAAATGAGACTACACTAGTTGAGACCAGGTGGGACACAGCACTCTGATGGAGCTACTCTGACACCGTCCTACATTCAGCTCATTTATTATATACACAAATCAAAGGAGAGGGCTGGGGGCAGGGAAAAGATTGTAAACAACTTTTGGTGTATAGATGCAAGCAGTAAGTGGGACATTATCAGAAGACTGTAGTTGCTAAGGAAATAGAGATAGGGTAGCGAGATGTATTTGCAGACTAAACTGAAGGCCATGGCTGCATACAAGGAAAGACTTTGCAAATTCCTTGCTTCCTGAGGCAGGCTTTCCAAGTTCCTCAGGGGGCAGCCTGACCTGGGAGCAGCCCAATTTTATGGACATCTATTTAGTTGCAATCCTTCAGTTAAACTGTTCCCAGGTCTGAGACCTTCGGTTCAGCTGCTCCCAACATTTAGGTATCTTGATATGATTGACAGAAAGGTCAGTGAAAACAAGGGAGGATTCAGGAAAACACAGTAGGAACAAATAAGCAAAACAGATAAAGAATGGAGATAATACAATACTGAAAATAGAAATCCAGAAGGTTAATGCTGAGATTTATTAAATGGTTAATACATTAAAAGGGCAAAGGTATATATTTGCATCAATGGAAGCCCAAATAAGTTTGCTTGAAGATACATCTTTCAATGCAAGTAGGCTAGAAGAACTATTAGAAAAAAAGAAGGGAAAAATCCAAAGAAGGTCTAACATCCACACAGGACACTAGGAAGATGAATAACTTATGGGTAATTGTAATTCCAGAATAGGAGGAGACAAATAAAAACACAGTGAAAATAGAGTGGCTGGAGGAAAAGTTTCCTAACATCAAGAAAGATGACAACCTCATCAAGTAGCTGAACGAACCTCAAACAGGATACAGTCCAAATGAAAACCACCAAGGCATATCATAATCAAACTCTCCTATATCAAAGACAAGGAACTAATCCTGAGAGCAGCTAAGAAAAAAACAAAAAGTTATCTATAAAGGTAGATTACAGCATGGTTAAAGCATCAATCATAGAGACAAAAAGGCCATGAAAATACATATACAAAACTCTGAAGGAAAAATAAAATTTGCCAACCAAGAATCGTATACTCAGAAAAAATGTCCCTCAAATACGATGGCAAAACTAGAAAAAATTCACATAAACAGAAATTGAAGGAATTTGTAATAACCAGACTAACTTTGCCATAAATACTAAAGGGAATTCTTTAGACTGAAATTTAACAACAGCAGGCAATGACCTGAGACTGACATGCATTGAAATGCCAGAAATCAATACAAATATAGAAGTACGCAAAGTGAAACTATA
>NW_006408531.1:29632651-29644386 GCF_000296735.1 Chrysochloris asiatica
GGAACGGACTCCACAGCACATAACCACCACCACTGTGAATGTCATGACATACTGTGAAATACAGTAAGAAATACTGTGTTGGGGAAACAAAACCTTCATATCCACTCAGATTCTAGCCTCCTCTGAATCTTTTCCACATGGTGAATTTGATATGCAATAATAGAATATTCTTCTAGGAATGGGTATGCGTATTGTAATGAAAAAAAAGTGAAACAATAATGAAATGTCTTGTTAATCTAACATAAAAGGGAAGATAAAAGAAAATAGTAGGAAAACATTAAAAATATTCAAGGTCAATTCTGAAGACATTTACCCATTTATCATGATCTAACTTTTGTATCCCAGTGTAAGTTCACCAAAATATTTCATATTTCAGCTTTCTTTTTGTCAACACTGGGTTGTATACTCTATTGTATACTCTATATCAGAGGCACTAAGTCCCCACATAAGAAAATTGTGAGTATAAATGAAAGAGATCATTGATTTGTATAATAAAGAAGTCCTGGTGTGGCGCTGTAGGATAAGCCCTGGACTGTAATGTTTTGAACCACAAGGTTGGCACTTGGTTCAAACTCACCAGCTGCTCCTTGGAAACCCCATACAGAGTCTTTATGAGTCAGAACTGACTCAATGGCATTTAACAGCCACAACAACAATTTAACATTTATCACACTTTACTTTCATAGGCCATATTGTTGGTCTTAAGTTAACTTCAAGACTTTAGATAATTGGTAAATGAGCATGGGTCATATTCATGATAAGTTTGTAAGGTTGTGATTATTAAGTATCTTTTTTCTGCTGTATAATGCATTATAGTGATAAGCTATGAAGTTAAAATTCTCACAAGTTCTACATACCCAGCCTCCAAATTCTAGCCTTTTGTTATTGATTCTAACCAAGGCAAAGATAGGAATTGGAAGTTAGCCAGCATGTTCAAATATAAAATAAATCCTAATAAATAAAACAGCAGTTGATGTTCTTAGTAGACTTGTGGTAATTGGTGTCTATTTACCATATATGTTGGCACATTATTTCTTGTCATTGCAACAAGCGGTGTCATTTATCAGGTGTTCATCACTTTAAAATAAAACTAAGCTTGCTTAAAAAAAAAAAAAAAAAGCAAAACCTCGTAAGATGTCTGTGCACTCTAGTAATAAGAAGATGTTTGGCAGGAATAAAAATGTGCTGGCAGCACATCTATTCTCATATTTCAAGGACAAAATTGAAACCATATTTCCATGGAGTGCAAACATTGATTGCTATATGTTCTTATAAACAGAGTACAACAAATAGTGCTGCAGGATTCTCTTGATCTTTTTTGACTTTTATGTGAAGTCCAAAAATGTATCAGTTAAAGGAGGCTTCTGAGTTCAATTCAGAAAAGAGATGGAGTCATATGTCAAGAGCAGAGGCAAAACATGCTCTAGGTAAAACTAAAACAAACAAAACCACAATTGTGTTCAATTTGAAAGATTTTAAACCATTATTCACTAATGGGTATAAAATGAGTGAGCACAAATTACAGATTTTCTTCAAGATTCATTTAAATTGGAGTTTTTCATTTTTCTTCTCCATCCACTAATGACCAAGCTGGTCATTCAGGCCAATGATGTCAAACTAACATATTTAATCCCTTTTCACTTCATTCCCGTCAGGAGTTTTCTGCAGCACTTAAAATGAAGACCAAAGCCTTATCATCACCTATTCTTTATAGTCTCACAATTCACCACCCTCCCTCTTTCTCTAATAAACCCAACCACACTGAATTTCTTTCAGCTCCTCAAATGTTCCCTGGGTCTTTCTTCCTAAGACATTGTCACATTTAACTCACTCTGCCCGAAAAACTGTTTCTCATTATGGATGGGTTGGCAAACACTTACTCATTCTTCACATTTCAACACAAATGCAACTTTCTCAAGGAAGACAACCACTGCCCCACAAAACTAACTCAAGATCCACATCATATTCTTTTATCATGCCCTTTGCTTCTTTGTTGTACTTATAATTGTTTTGTTGTTGTTGTTAAGTGCCATAGAGTAGGTTCTGACTCATAGTGAAACTATATAGGGTTTCCCAGGAGCAGCTGGTAGTTTTGAACCGCTAATCTTGAGGTTAGCAGTTAAGTACTTATCCTACAGTGCCACACCAGGACACCACACTTAAGATTACAGTCCAATTATTGATTGTGAAATTATTTAATTTTATCATCTCATTTAGGTACAGGGTTTTAAAAATTGAGATCTTGTCTGTCTTATTGCTTTCAAACCAAATCTGTTGCTGTCAAGTCAATCCCAACTCATAGGTCACTGTAGTAGAGTAGAGCTGCCCCATTAAGTTTCCAAGGATGTAATCTTTGCAGAAACTGATGGACACAACTTGCTTCCAGGGAACAACTGGTAGGTTTCAACGGCTGACCTTTTGGTTTAACCACTCTGTCACAAGGGCTCCTGCCTTGTTGTCTATTGAATCTGAAGAACCAGTGCTCAAAATTAACTCTAAATTTCTAAATTTGTGAATACTTATTTAAAATGGAAGGGAAATAAAGAAAAGACAAGGAAGGATGAAGGGGTCAAGGAACCTGGATGAAGTAACTATAGACTACTTGTTTCCATCTGGGTTTTTATTTGGGCCCACCTAGATAATTTGGTGAACATATACTTGTGCTTAATTATTTTGTCAAGTTTTGACATAATAATTTTAACTTCCAATAAATAAAAATGAATTTTAAAATGAAATCTAACAGTGCTGTCTGCACAATCCCCCGTCAAAAAATTTTGATGAGATTTTATTCCCATAATAAAATTTATTAAGTAGTTGTTGTACAAATAACTTTAAGGCAAAGTTTATGTGAAATATGGATTTTATTGAAATGTAATATTATTCTTGTTATTTTCTATGTAGTTAATATATGTACCTACTACCATCTAGTAGATTCTGAGTTGTTATTATTAGGTGCCCTAGAGTCGGTACTCACTGATAGCAACCCTATGCACAACAGAATGAAACACTGCCCGATTCTGTGCCATTCTCACAGTTGTTGTTAAGCTTGAATCAATTTCTGACAATATTCTGTTGCTATTCATAATGCTTTCATCTTCTGGCACTATATCTGACAATGTTCCCCTGTTATTCATAAGGTTTTCAGTGGCTAAACATTCATTAAATAGTCCATCTCTCCTTCTTTCTAGTCTGTCTTATTCTGGAAGCTCCACTGAAACCAGTCACTCATGGGTGACCCTGTGGGTATTTAAAATACCAGTGGAATAGCTTCCAGCATCAAAGCAACATACAAACCACCAATATGAAACTGACAGATAAGCAGTGCTTCTGAGTCATAACAACTGTGTATACGGTTTCTGAGGCTGTAAATCTTTATGGGAGCAGAAAGACTCATCCTTCTCTTGTATAGCTTCTCATAGGTTTGAACGTCCAACCTTGTGGTTAGCATTTAAACCAATAAACAGTATGATCAACAGAAAAGATAAAAGTTATCAATAATTTAATTTTGTTTGGATTTACAACAATGCTCATGGAAGCATCAGTCAAGAAACCAAATAATGTATTGCATTGGACAAATCTGCTGCCAAAGATCTCTTTAAAGTGTTAAGGAGCAAAGGTATAACTTTAAGGACTAAGTTGTACTTGACTCCAGCCATGGTATTTTCAGTTGTCTCATATGCATGTGAAAATTGGATAATGAATAAAGAAGACCTTAGAAGAATTGATGCATTTACATGATGGTATAAAGAATATTTAAAATACCATGGACTTCCAGAAGAACAAACAGATCTTGGAAGATGTATAGCCAGAATGCTCCTTGAAGGTGAGGATAGCAAGACTTGGTTTCTCCTAGTTTAGACATGTTATCATGAGGGAGCAGATCCTAGGGGAGAACGTCGTGATTGGTAAAATGGAGGATCCATGAAAAAGAGGAAGGCCTAAAAGGAGATAGATTGATATGGTGGCAGCAACAATGGACTCAAACACAGCAGCAATTGTGAAGATGGCACAGGATGGGACAGTGTTTCTTTCTGTTGTGCATAGGGTCATTATGAGTTGTAACCAATCCAATGGCATTTAACAACATATTTATATATTTAGACTATTAAATGTATTCGTCTTGTCTTTAATAAAGTCACTAATCATGTTGTTATAATCATGATTTTCACATAAGTATGCTCTAATAGGATTCCTGGTGTGGCACAGTGTAGGATCAACACTGGACTGTGAATCACAAGGTCGGCAGTTCAAACCCACCAGCTGCTCCTTGGAAATACTATACAGGGTCACTAAGAGTTGGAATCAACTTGACAGCACTTAAAAACAAGAACAAAGCTCTATTACCAGGTTAGACAGTGTTTCTTTATTCAATGTAGTTTTGAGTAGTATTTTATTAATTTCATTTTGTAAAAAGTGTTTTCTGCTTGGAGAATACCAATAAAATCAATAAAATTCTTAAATAAAGTCTAAGATTTTCAATATGAACCACAAATTTTAAGTATCTGCTAAATCATTAATTTGGGGTCACAGAATAAATTTCACAAAATATTTTTATATATCAAATAAATTACTATTGCTTGCATTGCCATTTTCACTCTCTTAGCTCAGTATCTGGATCCATATCACAATGTGAACTTAGTATCATCTTTCACAAATGGTATGTCTAGAATAATAAATTTAAAATAATATAAATTATTTGATATGCTATTTAATATTGCTGAAACTATGAATAGGAATATGAAGATAGGGAAGACAAAATACTTTGATTACAATTGGGATACCTTACTCCATTATGTAGGAATTAATTGCAATCATGCTACCTAAGAGGAAGGATTTGACAAGCTAATAAGTCTTTATCCCCTAAAAAGGTTTACTGCTCAACTCATCCCTCTACTTCCAAGCTAATTCCACCATTTACTTGGAAGCTGCATAACCCACACATTTTCAAGTCATCTCAAGAGTTGCCTTTTGGTTTAGAAAGTTAAATCAAGAGATGTAGAAAACTGTTTTCTCTCAGTTCTGCATCATTTTAATCCTGAGGCTAGATGTTTAAAATTATTGGACTTTTTGTGGCAGTACTGAGTGCTGGGACCCAAGTAAGAAAGACCATTTTATCTTTTTGAAATAGTAGTTATTTGCTAATTATTTTTAATGACAATAAATATATTACATGTTAACATATATAAACATATTTTTTAACTTGATTTTGTGATTTGTTTGAAAGTTTACAAAGCAAATTGGTTTTCCATTTAATTTATACACATTCTGTTTTGTAATATTGATTGCAATCCCTACTTCTCCCTTGTGTTTCCCGTTTCCATCTATCCTCCTTTCCTATTCCTTCTTGTCTTCTGAACTTTATCACTGAGCCAGACTACCCTTTGCTCTCATATGGTTAATTGCCCTAAGGAGTGCATTCCTCTCAGGTGTTACAGTTCACCTTCTAGGCCTGTCTATTGTTGGGTGGAAGTAGAGCCAAGTGGGTGAGTTCAGTTCCAGGCTTGAAGGGTCAGTAAGGGCCATAGGTTCAGGGTTTCACCCGTCTATCTGTCTAGTAAGCTTGGTCTTTTTTTTTTTTTAATTTTTAGTTATGATTTTGAGCTTTGTTCCACATTTTCCTTACTTTATCCAGAACCTTCTACCCTGACCCCTTTCATCCAGTTCTTCCAATTTCAGAGTCATAGTGACATAGCTGAAGTTCATGTAATCTATTAGTCCTTTGTACTAATTGTTTCCATGCAACTTATATGGCTGCTCACAAGCTTTTAAGACACCACTTTCTCCTCACCAAAGTAGAATATAGAGCATTGTTTTTGTGGACTGTGCTATGCCAATTGACCTTAATGTCCCTTGAGCTTATGGTATTGAGCCCAAGACCCAGGGACTCATCCCTCAAGATATTGAGTTATGAATAGGAACTTTTCATAACTTTGTTCCCTACCTGATCTGTTACATTCATGGATGTGTTTGGAACACATAAGTAAAATTATTCTCTGACAAACATATATTTAGGTGGCTTCAAAAAGTGCACAGACAAATGGAATTAAAAGATAATATAACTTTTTCAAGAACTTTTTGAAGCCTCATCATATATTTGTGGTATAGTCCCATTCTCCCTCCCACATCTGTTTGGCTTGCATGTCTGTGTATCTACTTGTTATTATTACTATTACTGTAAGTTTGTGATGTAATAGCATTCTTTGCTGCCTTTAAGTCTTGTGTTCCTCCCAGTGTCTCCCTTTGCCTTGAACACTGGGTGAGTTAATAAAAACTAACTTCATTTTTCTAAACATAAAAATTAGTGACAAAACAGTCTGATTTTACATTTTTGAAAACTTTATTTAGATCTAACCTAGGAAAACAATTTGATTATCATATGTACTTCTGTAATTAATCTGTTACCATATGTAGATTTTGAAATATAGGTTGATGCTGTAGGATAAGCACAGGACCGTCAACCAAAAGGTTGGCAGTTAAAACCCACCAACTGATACTCAGAAACTCTCTACAAGGTCACTGTAAGTCAGAACCAACTTGATGGCACTTAACAACAACAACAATATGAAACAGATATGTAATGAGAAGTGGAATGAATATTTTAATAATGTCCTCAGTAATCCTAGATTTTTTTGAAAATTACAACACCAAATATTGAGTGACAGATTCTTAAGGTTTATGTGCAACATCAAACATTTCGCACTCTGTCCCTCCTTTACTTTAAGTGAATCATTTATTAATATATTTTTTATAAAATCATATATGGATTCCTGGTGGACCACTGTAGGATAAGCACTGGACCTCAAGGTCGGTTTGAATAACAAGGTCAGTGGTTCAAACCCACCAGCTGCTCCTTAGAAATTCTATACAGGGTCACTATGAGCTGGAACCACCTTAGCGGCACTTAACAATAACAAACACTATGTGGCACTGTGGGTTAATGTGCCAGACTACAAAGCCGTTTGAACTGCACAGTTGGTGGTTCAAGCTCACCAGCTGCTCCTTGGAAACCCTATACAGGGTTGCTATGAGTCGGAATTGACTCGACGGCATTTGACAACATGTATTGATTATCTGGAAAATATCAATACTCTGGGTTTTGTAGATCTTCTAAATGTTCAAGAATATTGAAGATGATTTAATTCTATAATCTCAAAAATTTACATTCATTAATGTCATATCACCAATCTCATCAGAAACATTTTGAAGTATTGAGAGGCTGTTAAAACTTTTCCATAGTTTTCATTTCCACTTTAAAGTTAAAATGTCAGTAGTGGCAATAATTACTCTCAGTTGATCTTCTTGAAGTGACAGAATAATTTGGTTGATTTCCAGGAAAGTTGTCTACTAAACACTCAAGTCTGAGTAACCATAATTTTGTCTGTCAGAATTTTTTTTGTTGTTCCAACCATTATCCTATGAGAAAACTGACCTTTTCTGCTCACAAATCAAAGAATTGCATAAATGCTATTCCTCTTGTAAAACAGCATACTTTGTTTTGCCTTATGCATACCGTCTACTTCATCACACAGAATCTTTAAAAAGAAATATACTCAAGAGTTGAGATTGAATTTTTTTAAAAAAAGAGTATTTTTTACTGCTTTATCAAAGACATTCTTAAGTGAAACTTGCTTTCCCTCCAACCCTGCAAGTGTGCAGTGGTGACGAAAACAATAACTACTACGATGGTTTCGGGCCATGACTCTGGTTTGTGCTAAGCTGCCAGCTGTTTTACCCACCCACTGATTTTATACTATCAGTACAAATGCTAACATAGTTCCCTTACAGGAATCTTCAAAAGAAGATACTCAATCATTTGGATATATCAACATTATTTGTGTTTGTTTCCAAACATTCAAACAAACAAAAAAAAGATTTGTTTCAATCCTTGGTTTGTACTGATACTGGACAAAACAATAAAAGTAACCATATCTGTAGGCACGTCCAATTTTAGACAAAGGTACATTTCTCAAGGCAAGATGTTAACTTGATCTCCATGCTTGCAGCTAAGATTTTAATTTGATGACTTATTATGTCATTGAAAATGGCAGAGTATTATTCTGCTTACTGACTTTTTCAGCCATCAGTCAGTGATGTCAGCTGTATAAAAGACATCATTTTTTGTGCTTTGCAAGCTAATGCAGTGAGATAAGTTATGTTGCAAGAGCTTCAGTAACTTTTTCTGAAAAACTAGTAATTTTTGTCTTTTAGGGTTTATCATTTCTATATTAAACATTAAATTTCTTTTTCTTTAAATTCTGATTGGTAAGTCTCAAAATGTCATTGAAATGTAACTGACACCTATATTGAAAATGTTCTATTGAATGAAACACTATAAAGTAAATTGCTATCATCTGTGAAGCTTAGACAAAACCATTTTCATTATACTTGAAGTTTTTGTTTACAGTTTCACACAAATTTGGGGGGAGTAAATTCCTCCCTTCAGGGTCACTGTGAGTTGGAACCGACTTGATGGCACTCAACAACAACATGGTTTAGTTAAGTATCATACACATTTCGTCCTCCTCATCCTCATCTTGTTCCTGTCATCTTAAGACACAGATGAAGCTGTTGTAGATTTAATAAAGGTAATCTTCAAATTTCCCTCTTTTAAGCCATATGCTCATCTTTTTTTATTCAGTCACCCCATGATGTTGTGAAAAGAGACTTGGATTATATGAAGAAGAATGTGGCATCAGAAATATGCAGATGATACAACCTTGTTTGATTAAAGCAAAAAGAACTTAAAATACTGATGAAGATCAAACACTACAACCTTCAGTATGGATTACACCTAATGTAAAGAAAACAACATCCTCACACTGGACTAATAAATAATATCATGATAAATGGAAATGAGATTGAAGGTGTCACACACTTCATTTTACTTTGATCCACAATCAACACTCATGGAAGCAGCAGTCAAGAAACCAAACGACAAATCTGCTGCTCAAGACCTCTTTAAAGTGTTAAAGAGCAAAGATGTCAGTTTGAGGACTGAGGCGCACCAGACCCAAACCATGACATTTTCAATAGCATCATATGCATGTTATACATTGAATAAGGAAGACTGTAGAAGAACTAACGCATTTGTGTTATGGTGTTAAAGAAGAATGTTGAAAGTATTGTGGCACCATAGGATAAGCACTGGATGGCTAACCACAAGGTCAGTGGTTCAAACACACCAGTAACTCTTTGGAAACCCTATACAAGATCACTATGAGTTCAGAACCAACACAAAGGCACTTAACAACAATGGACTGCCAGAAGAATAAATAAATCTGCCTTGGAAAATATAAAGCCAGGATGCTCCTGGCAAGCAAGGATCATGAGCCTTTTTTCACATACTTTGGACATGTATCAGGAAATACCAAACCCTGGAGGAGGACATCATGACTGGTAAAGTGGAGCATCAGCAAAAAAGAGGAAGACACGCAATGAAATGTGATAGAAATGACTCCGTGAGATGGTTTGGGATAGCGACAGCAGCAATAGGCTTAAGGGTAACAGTTAAGGAGGATGCAAGACCAGGCGGTATTTTGAACTGTTGTGCATAGGGTCTCTGTGATTCAGAGCTGACTTGATGGCATATAACAACAACAAGATATACTTGAGGACACCTCCGGCAAGTCAGCATAGGTATGCTAAAACTTTTCTGTAACCTTATCAGTAATTTGCCTCTTCAAGAATGTTCCAGAGATTGAGCCTAGAATATATCCATTGTCATATGAAGTTGAATAAAATGCGTTTTTTTTTTTTTCTGGAGAAGATAAATCTATTACTCTCCAAATTATACATTCAGTTGTTATTGCACCACTCTAGTCTTTAAGATGACCACTATGTTGTTGTGGTTAAGGGCTGTTGAGTCTGCTCCAACCATAGACGTTTCCAAGGGTTTCCAAGGTGCAATTGGTGAACTTGAACCACCAACCTTGAGGTTCAAACTGATTTTGCAGTGCAGTGAATTAGCCCACAGTGCCACACCAGGACTCCAAAATAATTACTGTAGGCCAAGATATTTCATTTAAAAACAAAGCAAAAATTTTCACATTTCCAGTATGGGATTTTATTAAGTAATAAACCAAGTATTTCACTTTCATAATGAGTTCCTAATCTGTATCAATAAATCCTCTTGTGTTTTACATTAACATCTGGTTCTGCATGACTGAAGAGATTCTAGTCTAGAGCTTTACCAGATTTTGGTTCAGTGCTAAATCAGAATGGGTATGGAAGAGCCATTCATCTGCCTAATCTTGCAGATTCTTGGCCTCTGAAACCTCAGGAACATGCCTCTACATCACTTCACCACTCAGAACTGCTCCATACCATAGTTTTTAAACTCTTATGTTCATCTTTATCTTGTTCAGAATTTAACTATTAAGTATAAGAACTATGGTTATCTTGCTTATTATTTTATGTTAATCAATTTATCTTTCAGAGTCTTAATTCCTGATATTATGTTGCTGTTGCTGTTAAATGCCATTGAGTGGATTCCAACCCATAGTTACCCTGTATAGGGTTTCTGAGGAGCAGCTGCTGAGTTTGAACCTCTGAACTTGCAGTTCAAACAGCTTTGCAGTCTGGCACATTAACCCACAGTGCCACACCAGGACTCCTGATATTATAGTGGATATTTATTTATATTTCTCACCCTCCTTAAACTATAAAGCCATGAGGTCCCAAACTCGGTTTGTTTTAGTTAGTGATGTGTGTCAAGCATCTGCAACAATGACCAGTTCATAGCATGTTCTCAAAAATATTAGTTTAAGAAATAAATAAATGGGTGTCTGGACAAGCACAGTACCCTGAACATTGTGTTTTTTTTTTTTCCAGTTGCCATCAAGTCAGTTTTTGATTCTGTCTCATGCCAACCCAACGTGCTTCAGGGCAGAACTGTTCCACAAGGTTTTCAAGGCTGTGACCTGTAGGCACGAGGTAGGTACAATGACTAGATTCAAATCTTTGGGTTAGTAGTGGAGGGCTTCACTGTCTGTGCCACCTAGGCACTGTTACCCTGAACATGTTGGTGATGTTGTTAAGTGCTGTAGAGTTGGGTCTGACTTACAGCAAACCTGTATAGGGTCTCCAAGGAGTGGCTGGTGAGTTTTAACTGCCAATCCTTTGGTTCAAACTGACCTTGGGTCCACTGATTCTCCTACAGTGCCACAGATGAATAGATACATAATGAATAAATGAATAATAATGACCTGTATTTATGGAACATTAACCTGTGTTAGGTTAATTTAAACCTATAAATCAATTATTCTCCTTTTATTCTCAAAATGTCCCGTGAGATATGTGACACTTATTGCCATTTTAAAAACTGACTTATGTTACATGACAAAGAAACTAGAATGAGAATTGTACTTACTGTGTGATTTCAATTATACAAAGAAGGTGGGGTGAGACTTGCACAGCAATGTTGTTGTTTTTGTTAAGTGTTAGTTCTGACCCATCGCAACAGAGTGGCTGGTGGGTTCGAATAACCAACCTCGTGGTTCAGATTGACCTTGCAGTCCAGTGCATTATCCTGCAGCACCACACCAGGACTCTGTATAGTACTGTAGCTTCACACAGTGTAGGTGTGCCAAGCCTGCCAAGGGCAGTGAGATTAGAGTGCCTAAATTCCAGCTACAGGAAACATTTTTTTGTACCGCCATAGTTTTAAAACTTAACCATTTTAAAGTATTCATGCTTTGGTTTAGAAGAATTGATGCTTTTGAGTTATGGTGTTGGAG
>NW_006408531.1:29644695-29653015 GCF_000296735.1 Chrysochloris asiatica
GACTCGATGACACCTAACAACAACAACAACACCATGCTTTGGTTTAGAAACACATGGTCTGTTTCCAAAGCAAAAGATACCAAGCATGGTTGGATGATACGCAGTGTTCAAAATTCACAATTCTCATGGGGGCTATTCTCAAGCATTCTCTCTTCTTTTCCATTTCTGTTTCCCAAAGCAATAAAGTATTTACCTCTTCCACCAGGAAGATGTCAACAACTGAACCCTTAAGCACCAAAGTATTCATGGTGAATAACGGAAGCACATTGGGTTGGCATGTGACAGAATCAAAAATTGATTTTGTTTATTCATTTTTGTATTTGTTTTTAGGTGTTTCCATAGTCACCGACTCGACGGCACTTAACAACAACAATAGTCACTACTGGCCCTTTCCAATTAAAAAGATAAGTTTCCTTCACATTTACTAAGTTTTTAAAATTAATTTTTTTAATCATTCATGCATCTTTAGAATAGTATCTTCACCATCTACTGTAGTACAGTTTCAGTTCAAACTGAGGATGTTTTCCAGTAACTTTAACTGAGTATTTCGGTTAGGGTTTCGCACATGTTGTTACTAATAAAAGGAACCAAAACTTTTACTAATAAAAGGAACCAAAACTTCATTTTGGTCTTTGTCTTCACTATATCTAAAGAAGTATTCATTGACATTCAATAGCTTAGAGGAAGATTAACCTTGATATTGAATTAAACTTTATGACCTGTGAATTTTAATTAGGTGAGTTTTTTAATTGCTCCTATAATAATTCCAACTTGTCTAATAATATGAAACTGAAAGTTGGAGAAATAAATTTCTGTCAAAGATGTACTTTAAAACCAAAAACATGCTATAGCTGGAAAGATAAAGATTTGGGTGATGGACAGCCCAAAAGTGACAATGCATTATGAAACTTTTATAGTTTAATGTTTAATAGTCATGTATACTTCTCTTGGCATACAAAGGGGTTAGTTAGTTTTTACCTATCTAAGACTATCAATCAACAAGAAAAGAAATCCATCATGAATCATACAAAAATCAAAAACTAAATTAATTCAGGCATTTTGAGGATAACATACACAAACCACTCACCTTTTAACTTGATAGGAAACATAAAACTGTTCAACAGGTGATAAAATATTATTCTCAATCACATGTCATTGACTATTAGAGAAATATCATTAGTTAAATGCATCTTTATTTAGCTAAGGTTTCTCCTTTCCATGTGCTCTGGGACTCAACCCCTTCTACTCCAATTTTGTTTATTCATTTTTGTATTTGTTTTTAGGTGTTTCCATACTTACTGGCCCTTTCCAATGAGAGAGACAAGTTCCCTTTAACTGTATGACTCACAGTAGTTATCACTCTAGCTATTTTCCTCTGTTTCCACCTAACCTTCTGGAAAACAAAACTAATCCTTGTTCGCTTCTCAAGCTATTGCAGTACAGTTTCTACCCTTGCCTATACAACTCTATATAAACTGCTCACAACATTCTGCTAGTGACTTTCTGGTTGCACCCTAAGAATTGCTTTTATAGTTCTTATGTATTTCAATCATATTGCAGCATTCACCACTATTTCTTATTCCTTCCTTTGCTTCCTGATAGATTGGTTTTCAACTTACATTTCTGCACACTTCTCTATCTCTGGCATTGACTCCTCTTCTTCCATTATACACTGAAATAATATGTGATGAATGATTCTATTTTCTGCCTTATGGACCTCCCAGATCTCTTAATCTCTACCTCTCAAATCCCCAAAATCTGTATTTAACAACCAAATGTCTCATTTTTATTTTTCACTTATACTTGAATCTAGCATGTGTCAAAAGGAAGTTATCACCTTGTCATCAATGCTCTTCTCCCCTAAAGGTATCACAGTACACTGAGGAAATAATCAGAAGCCTGGGATGAGCCTATTCCTTAATCACCTCTCTCCCATCCTCACTTCAGCTGTCTTAGCTTCCATTTTTCTATATTTTACAAATATTCCTCAATATATATCCTTTTCTCAATAGTCAGTAACTTATTTTGAATTTAATAATTTTTCCTCTGGTTTATCCCAATGATGTTGTTGTTGTTGTTGTTGTTAGGTGCCATCAAGTTGGCAATGACTCATAGCAACCCTATGGAAAATAGAACAAAACACTGCCCGATCCTGGGCCAACCTCACAATTGTTGCCACACTTGCCCAATCCATCTCGCTGGGGGTCTTCTTTTTCTCTGACCCTTCACCTTACCAAACATGATATCCTTCTCCAGCGACTGGTCCCTCCTGACAATATGTCCAAAGTATGAGAAATGAAGTTTGGCCATCCTGGCCTCCAAGGAGCACTCTGGCTACACTTCTTCCAACACAGATCTATTGGTTCTTTTGGCAGCCCATGGCACTTTCAATATTCTCCTCCAACACCATAACTCAAAGGCATCAATTCTTCTATGGTCTTCCTTATTCACTATCCAGCTTTCACATGCATGTGAGGTTATTGAAAATACCATAGCTTGGGTGGTGCACGTTAGTTATCAAGCTGACATCTTTGTTCTTCAACACTTTAAAAAGGTCTTGTGCAGCAGATTTGCCTAATGCAATACATCATTTGATTTCTTGAGTGCTGCTTCCTTGAGTGTTGATAGTTGATCCAAGAAGAATGAAGTCCTTGACAACTTCAATCTTTCTCCATTGATAAGAATGTTGTTTATTGGTCCTCTAGTGAGAGGATTTTTGTTTTCTTGACATTGAGATGCAATCCATACCAAAGGCTGTGGTCTTTGATCTTCATTAGTAAATACTTTAAGTCTTCTTCACTTTCAGCAAGCAAAGTTGTATCATCTGCATATCACAGGTTGTTAATGAGTCTTCCTCCAACCCTGATGCCATGGTTTTCTTCATATAACCCAGCTTCTCAGATTATTTGCTCAGCATACAGGTTGAATAAGTATGGTGAAAGAATGCAACCCTGTCACACACCTTTCTTATACCAATAGACTCCATCTATCTCTTCCTATCATCAGTTTAATCTTTCTTCTTTACCTACTGCTTTCAAACTGACATTTTAAAAATAACAAATCTAAGCATTTCTCCCTTTATTTGAAAGCCTGTAGCATCCATATTTCCAATAGCATTCAAAGATGTTACCAGAATTTTATAAATAAAGATAAGACAATTGGATTATATTCTAAGTGCAATGAAAGTCACTGAAAAGTTTTATTCATGCGTAGGTAGCAATCTCCCCATATGTCAATTTCTTGTATGTTGTAGTAGCTTGCATGTTGCTTTGATGCTAGAAACTGTGCCACTAGTGTTTCAAATGCCAGGGTCATCCATGATGGACAGCTCTTAGAGGAACTTCCAGACTAAGAACAGAGTAGGAAGAAGAAACCAGTGATTCACTTTTGAGAGAGTAGCCACTAAAAACCTTATGGATAGCAGGAGAATGCTGTCTGATCTAACACCAGTGGATGAACCCCTCAGGTTGGAAAACACTCAGAATTCTGCTGGAGAAGAACTGCCTCTTCAGAGCAGAGTCAACCATAGCGACATAGATGGAGCATAGCCTTAGGACCTTCAGTAACTGATAGAAATGACTCAAAATGAGAAGAAATAGCTGCAAACATCCATTAACAAGCAGAACATGGAATGTACAAAGTATGAATCTAGGGAAATTATAAGTTGTCAAAAAGAAATGGAATTCATAAAGATTGAATTCCTAGACATCGTTACTGTTAAGTGCCGTCGAGTCAGTTCCAACTCATAGGAACCCTGTATAGGGTTTCCAAGGAGCTACTGTTGTTTGAACTGCTGACTTTGGTTAACAGCCCAGTTCTTATACTACAGCACCACACCATATTATTAGCCATTTTGAATCAACAATTACAGGGTCTACTATGCCAGGAATGGGAGTCCTGGTGTGGCACTGTGGGTTAATGTGCCAGACTGCAAGGGCATTTGAAATTCGATGTCAGTGGTTCAAGCTCACCAACTGCTCCTTGGAAACCCAATACAGGGTCACTATGGGTCAGAACTGACTCAACGGCACTTCACAACAACATGCCAAGAATGACAAATTGAAGAGAAATGGCATCGCATTAATCATCACAATGACTATGCTAAGATTTATCTTGAAGTACATTGTCTGTGATCTCTGTTAATACATATTATTCAAATTTCTGTGCCAACCACCAAAGCCAGTGATGAAGAAATTGAAGAATTCTACTAACTTTTCAATCTGAAGTAGATTAAACATACAATCAAGATGCATTGATAATTACAGGTGACTGGAATCCAAGAGTTGGATAAAAAGGAGAAAGGATCAGCAGTTGGAAAATATGGCCTTGGTGAGAGAAATTATGCAGGAGATTTACTGATACAATTTTTGCAAGAGCAGCTACTTCTTCATTATAAACAACTTTCTTCAATGCCATAAATGATGATTATACATGTGCACCCTGTCAGACAGAATACACAACAATCAAATTGACTACGTCTGTGGAAAGACACAATGCAGAAGATCAATAACAAGAGCCAAAAAAAGGCAAAGGGCCAACTGTGGAATAGACCATCAATTGTTCATAAGCCAGTTCAGGCTGAAGTTGAAGAAAATTAAACCAAGTTCATGAGTGTCAAAATGCAAACTTGAACATATCCCACCTGAATTTAGAAACCATCTCAAGAAAGATTTAATGCATCAGACACTAATGACCGAAGACCAGAAGAGTTGTGGGATGACATCGAGGATATTATACATGAAGAAAGCAAAAATGTCATTAAAAAGACAGGAAAGAAAGAAAAGGCTAAAATGGATGTCAGAAGAGACTCTGAAACATGTTCTTGAACTCAGAGTAGTTAAAGCAAATGGAAGAAATACAGAAGTAAATGAGCTGAACCGAAACTTTCTATGAACAGGTAGAAAATACAAAGTATTGTAATGAAATGTACAAAGAGCTAAAGTTAGAAGACCAAAAGTAAAGAACACACCTGACATTTCTCAAGCCTGAAAAACTGAAGAAAAAAATTCAAGTCTTGACTTGTTATATTGAAAGATTTTTTGGCAAAATATTGAATGATGCAGCAAGCATCAAAGGAAGATGGAAGGAATGCACAGAGTTACTGTCCCAAAGAGAGCTGGTCAATGTTAAACCATTTCAGGAAGTAGCATATGATCAAGAACAAATCGTATTGAAGGAAGAAATCCATGCTGCACTGAAGGCATTAGTGAAAAGCAAGGTTCCATGAATTTATATAATACCAGCTGAAATGTTTCAACAAACTGATGCAGCGCTGGAAGCCTCACTATTCTACGCTAAGAAATTTGGAAGACAGTTGTCTGGTCGGCTGACTGGAAGAGATCCATATCTGTACCCATTCTACAGAATGCAGAAATTGTTGAACAATATCATTAGTATGACATGCAAGTAAAATTTTACTGAAGATAATTAAAAACAGTTACAGCAGAAAATGGGGAGCTTCCAGAAATTAAAACTAGATTCAGAAGAGGATGTGGAAGAAACAGTATAATTGCTTGTGTCAAATGGATCTTGGATGAAATCAAAGAATACCAGAAAGATGTTTATTTGTGCTTCATTGACTATGCAAAGGTATTTAACTTTGCAGATCATAACAAACTATGAATCATATTGAGAAGAATGGGAATTCCAGAATTCTTAATTGTGCTCATGAGGAACCTATACATAAATCAAACAGATTTTTCAATCGCAACAGAAGGATACTTCTTGGTTTAAAATCAGGAAAAATGAGAGTCAAGATTGTATCCTTTCACCATACTTATTCAATACATATGCGGACTAAATAATTCGAGAAACTGGACTATATGAGGAATAGCATGACATCAGAATTGGAGGAAGTCTCATTAGCAACTTTTGATATGAAGATCACATAACATTATTGAAAACTAAGAGGACCTGAAGCACTAGCTGATGAAGATTAGACTATAGCCTTCAGTATGGATTTACACCTCAATGTAAATAAAACAAAATTTCTCACAACTGAACCAATAAACATCATGATAAATGTAGAAAAGATTGAAATTGTCAAGGATTTCATTTTAATTGGACCCACAATCAACACTTATGGAAGCAGAAGTCAAGTAATCAAATGATGGTTATTGCATTAGACAAATCTGCTGCAAAAGATCTTTAAAGTGTTAAAGAACAATGATGTCATTTTGAAGGCTAAGGTGTCCCTGACTCAAGCCATGGTATTGTCATTTGCCTCACATGCATCTGAAAGCCGAACATTGAAAAAGAAAGACCAGAAAAGAATTGATGCATTTGAATTATGGTGTTATAGAAAAATACTGAAAATACTATGGACTTCAAGAAGAATAAACAAATCTGTCTTAGAAGAAGTACAGCCAGAATGCCCCTTAAAAGCAAGGATGGTGAGACTTAGTCTCACGTGTTTTGGACATGTTATCAAGAGGTATCAATACCTTGAAGAAGACATCATGTTTGGTAAAGTGGAGAGTCAGCAAAATAGAGGAAGACCCTCAAAGAGATGGATTGACACTGTAGCTGCAACAACGAGCTCATAGGAATTCTGGTAGATCAGGGTGTGTGGACCAGGAAGAACCAGGAACTATGTTTTAGACATGTTAAACTTGAGATTCCTATTAGACATCTAGACAGGATAATTGTTTGATAATTATCCAATGCTTACTTTTTGTCTTCTAATTCTTATTTGTTTATTGTGAATATTTTATTTTAGTTTGGGTGAAAGTTCACATAGCAAATTAATTTCCCATTCAATAATTTATACCCATTTTGTTTCATGGTATTGGTTGCAATCCCTTCAATGTAACTGCAACTCTTCCCATTTTCTCTTTAGTTTCCATGTTTTTATTCTTCTTTCTTTCTTGTTCCGTCTTGTCTTCTGAACTTAGTTTTAGGGTAAATGCTGACCTTTTGGTCTTGTATGGTTGATTGTTCTGAGCAGTACATGACTCATGGGTGTTATTGCCCACAGGCCTATCTGTTGTTTAGATGCAACATGATCTCTGGAAATGGGTTCAATTCCAAGTTTGAAGGGGACCTAAGAATCATAGTCTCAGGTGTTCCAACAGTTTCTATCAAACCAATAAGTCTGGTATGTTTCATTGTTTTAAAGTTTGTTCTTAATTTTCCTCCCACTCTGTCCAAGATCTTATATTTTGATACAATTATAATGGTTGGTATGGCAGCTAGGCACCATCTAGTTCTTCTGGTCTCAGGTTAGTCAGGGCTGTAATTCACAAGGCCCATTAGTTCTTTACACTAATTGTTTGCTTAATGCTTTGATTTTCTTCATTCTTCTTTGTACTGGACAGTGGTTTCTTAGATGGCTACTCACAATCTTTTAAAACCTCAGTCACCACTCACCAAAAAAGAGTGTAAAAATATTGTTTTGTGGACTTAATTAGGCCAATTGACCTAGATGTTCCTTGAGACTATGTTCCTAAGCTCCCAAACCCAGTGCTTCAGTTCTTCAAGGTTTTAGTTTATGGCTAAGAAGTTTTCATAACTTCACTCACCATGTGCTCTAATACTCTATACATAAATAGATATGAGTCTCGGTATGGTACAGTAGGATAAACACTGAACTGATAACCACAAGGTTGGTATTTCAAACCCATCAGCCACTCCTTGGAAACCCTATTCAAGATCACTACGAGTCAGAACTAACTCAACAGCACTTGACAATAACACAAAAACAAACCTATATATACTCTTGGATGTACTCTTATAAGTCATTTCAGCTTGCATATCTACCTATGTATCTACTTGTAAATTATTGTTTGATATTACTGTTACTGAAGGATTGTGTATGTAGTCATATTGATGATTGTTGCCTTGTATTCATGCATATCTCCCTCTGTCTTTCTTTACCTGGGTAATCCTGTTATGACTTTCCCCTTATAATATAGTGCCTTTCCCATCACTCAAGTAAATACATATCTACTCTCTAGGTTGGAAACAAAGAGGAATGATCAGTAGAAAATAGGGTCTTGGTGAAAGAAATTATGCTGGAGATCACACCATAGAATTTTGCAAGACCAATGACTTCTTCATTGCAAATATCATTTTTAAACAACATAAAAGACACCTATACACATGGACTTCACTGGATGCAATACACAGAAATAAAATTGACTACATCTGTGGAAACAGATGGTGGAAAACTCCACAGCATCAGTCAAAACAAGGCCAGGGGCAGACTATGGAATACATCATCAATTGCTTGTAAGAAACTTCAGGCTGAAGCTGAAGAAAACTAAAATAAGTCTACAAGAGTAAAATTTTGACCTTGAACATATCCCAAATGAATTTAGAA
>NW_006408531.1:29653460-29656168 GCF_000296735.1 Chrysochloris asiatica
ATTGTACCAAAAAGAAATGCACAAGACCTCGTAAAGTATTCAAGAACAAAGATGCAAGTTTGAAGACTAAAGTTCGCCTGACCCAAGTCATGGTGTTTTCAATAGCTTCATATACAAGTGAAACTTGTACAATGAATAAGGAAGACCGGAGAAGAATTATGCTTTGAGCTATGGTGTTGGAGAAGAATATTGAAAGTACCATGGACTTCCAGAAGAACAAACAAATCTGTATTGAAAGAAGCACACCTACGATGCTTCTTAGAAGCTAGAATGGCAAGACTTGGTCTCTCATACTTCGGGCATATTATCAGGAGGAACCAGTTTTTGAAAAAGGACATCATGCTTGGTAGAGTGGAGGGTCAGCAAAAAAGAGGGAGAAACCCAACGAGATGGATGGCACAGTGGCAGCAGCAATGGTCTCAAACATAACAAAGATTGTGAGCATGGCATAGGATTGGACAATATATTGTTCTGTTGTGCATTTGGTGTTCAAAACACACTCGATGGCACCTAACAACAACAACAAATAAGAGCATTATAAGTCCCTTTGCTTTTGTAAGCCTCTTTGGGTTTCTTGTAGTGGTATTTTATTGTAGACATTTTCTTTACATAAATCTTTTTAATCCCTGATTAGGGTTACTCCTAAATATTCCATCTTTTTGGCAGCTATTATAAATGGTTTTGTTTTCCTGATTACTTTTTTGTATGTTTATCATATACTCTGCCACTTTGCTAAATGCTTTTAGTTCTAGAGCTTTCTTGCAGAATTTCTGGGATTTTTGACATATTGTTGTTAAATATCATTGAAACAGTTTTTACTAACAGTGACTCCATATGTTGTAGTTGTTGTTAGGTACCATCCAGTTGGTACTGACTCATAGCGACCTTATGCACAGCAGAATGAAACACTGCCTGATCCTCGGCCAACCTCACTACTGTTGCCACGCTTGAGTCCATCGATGCTGCCACTTGGCCAATCCATCTCATTAGGGGTCTTCCTCTTATTTTCTGACCCTCCACCTTACCAAACATGATATCCTTTTCCAGCAATTGGTCCCTTCTGACAATATGTCAGAAGGATGAAAGATGAAGTTTGGCTATCTTGGCCTTCAAGGAGCACTCTGGCTGCACTTCTTCCAAAATGGATCTATTGGTTCTTTTGGCAGCCCGTGGCACTTTCAATATTCTCCTCCAACACCACAACTCAAAAGCATAAATTCTTTCACGGTCTTCCCTATTCACTGTCCAGCTTTCACATGCATAATAATGTTCTTTATGACAATGAATGCAACACCAATCCTCTTCAATTTGTCATTCCCAGCATAGTAAACCATGTGGTTTTCAGATTCAAAATGGCCAATACCAGTCCATTTCAGCTCACTAATGCCTAAGATATCAATGTTTATGCATTCCATTTCACTTTTGAAAACTTCCAATTTTCCCAGATTCATACTTTGTACATTCCATGTTCTGATTTTCAATGGATATTTACAGTTGTTTCTCTTCATTTTGAGTTGTTACCCTATATAGGATTTTCAAATTGGGATAATTTTACTGCTTCCTTACCAATATGAATGCTTTTTACTTCCCTTTATTGCTTATTGTTCTGGCTATGACTTACAATACAGATTGAATCAGAGTGGTGATAAAGGGCATCCTTATCTGGTTCACATTTAGAAGGGGAATACTTTTAATCTCCATTGAGAATAAAGATGGTTGTGGATTTTTGTTTATCTCTTTAACTATGTAGAGGAATTTCCCTTGTATTCCTATTTTGCTGGGTTGTTCTTTTTTTTTAAAAGCTTTTATTGTGCATTGATTAATAGTTTACATGGGAGAACATAAGTTTTGCACTCATCCTATTGTATTTTGTATCATTGCAATGATTACAATCCCCTCCATTTATCTTCATTCAACAGTATTTTCTTTTATTCCCTCTGTTTTTTGTTTTGTATAATCATTTAAACAGCCCATGGGCACATTCTGTAAACCTGCTTCCTGGTCACCTGCACACAGCTTTTCTCTTTTCATAAGTCTAGAGTCCTCAGATTCTCTATCTCAATGTCATCATCTTTGCCTCCAACTCTGGTGTCACTGCTTTTCTGGATAGGGTCCAACATTCAATTCATGCTCTTCTCCCTTGATGGTCCTAGGGTCATCTGTTCTTGAACTATAAGATTAACTATTTCACCATTTATGTTATAAAACTTCTACCTTTACAGTAATGACAATCACAAATAGTCATGACAACAATCAGGAATGAGTGTTTAATTTTATCAAATACCTTTCCTTTATTGATTAATAAGATTATTTGCTCATTTTTCTTTGTTGTATTTATGTTGTTGTTAGGTGTCATCGAGTCCATACTGACTCACAGTGACCCGATGTACAAAAGAATGAAACACTGCCTAGTCCTGGGCCAACCTCACAATTGTTGCCATGCTTGAACCCTTTGATGATAATGTCACTTTGCAAATCCATCTTGCTGGGGGTCTTCCTCTTTTTCTCTGGCCCTCCACCTTACAAATCATGATATCCTTCTCTAACGACTTGTTCCTTCTGACAATATGTCCGAAGTATGACAGATGAAGTTTGGCCATCCTGGCCTCCAAGGAGCACTCTAGCTGCACTTTTTCCAATATAGATCTGTTGGTTCTTTTGGCAGCCCATGGAACTCTCAATATTCTCCTCCAACACCATAACTCAAA
>NW_006408531.1:29658069-29660324 GCF_000296735.1 Chrysochloris asiatica
TCTCTTCTGCTGTATAAAGAAGGTATTTGAAATGAACAAATCATTGATTTTGCAGAATTCTACCATGCATTCTCCAGCATCATTTCTATCACTAAGGCCGTATTTTCCAACTTCTGATCCTTCCTCTTTGTTCCCAACCTTTCTTTGCATTCCAATCACCAGTAATGATCAATACATCTTGATTGCATGTTTGATCGATTTCAGATTGAAGAAGTTGGTAGATTTCTTCTATTTCATCCTCACTGGCTCTAGTGGTTGGTGCATAAATTTGAAAAATAGTGGTATTAACTGGTTTTCCCTGTTGTTTGTTGTTGTTGTTAAGTGCTGTCGAGTCAGTTCCAACCCAGAAAACCTGTACAGGGTTTCTGAGGCTGTAAATCTTTACGGGAGCAGAAAGCCTAATCTTTCTCCTGCAGAGCAGCTGTTAGTTTCGAACTGCTGACCTTAAGGTCTGCAGCCTGATTTTTAACCACTATGCTACCAGATCTCCTTGGTCTTCCCTGTAGGTACATGGATATTATCCTATCACAGACAGCATTGTACCTCATGACTGATCTTTATATGTTCTTTTTGTCAATGAATGCAACACCATTCCTCTACAATTTGTCATTACTGTCATAGTAAATCATGTAGCTGTCAGATTCAGAATGGCCAATACCAGTCCATTTCAGCTCACTAATGCCTAAGATACTGATGTTTATGTGTTCCATTTCATTTTGACAATTTCCTGTTTTCCTAGATTCATACTTTGTACATTCCATGTTCCAATTATTATGGATGTTTACAGCTGTTTTTCTTCATTTTGAGCTGTGCCCCATCAGCAAGTGAAGATCCTGCAGGTTTTATTCCATTCTCGTCATCATGGTCAACTCTACTTTGAAGAGGCAGCTCTTCCTCAGTCTTCCAATCTGAGGGGCTCATTTTCTAACACTATATCTGACAGCGTTTCTCTTCTATTCATGAAGTTTTCAGTGACTAAATATTCAGAAGTAGTGCTTCACTCCTTCTTCCTAGTCTGTCTTTGTATGGAAGCTCATTTGAAACCTGTCCACCATGGGTGACTCTGCTGGAATTTAAAATACCCATGGCATAGCTTCCAGAATAACAGCCACTCACAAGCCACCACAGTACGACACACTAACAGATGAATGGTGGTTTCTCCCTTAGTGGAGGAGATTTAAAGCACTCCACTCCTGGTTCTTCTTTGATATATTTATATTGTGGATTATATTGATTGCTTTTCTAATATTGAACCATCCTTATATACCTGGTATGAATCCCAGTAGGTAATGAACTATCTTTAATATTTATGCTGTTGTCATGCAAGATCAGTTTGAACCTCAAGGTTGGCAGTTCAAATTCACTAGCTGCTTCTTGGAAAGCCTATATAAGGTCACTGTTAGTTGGAACCAACTTGAAGGCACTTAACAACAGCAACAAGAACATATTCTATTAGCTAAGATTTTGTTGGAATTTTTTGCCTCTATGCTTTGGGGGATATTTGTCTCTAATTTTCTTTTTAGTGATGTCTTTGCCTGGCTTTGGTGTTATGGTTACATTTGCTTTATAGAGTAAGTTCAGGAATATTCTACCCTTTTTTATATTCTGGAATAGGTTGAGTAGGATTTGCATCAGTTCTTTTCTGAATGTATGGTAGAATTTTTCAGTGAAGCTGTCTGGACCAGAACTTTTTTGTTTGGAGTTTTTGTTTTGCTTATATGATTTTTTTCAATTGTTTTCTTTTGTGACAGGTCTGTTCAAATTTTCTAACCTTATGAGTGTTTAGGTAAGTAATGTGCCTCTAGATATTCATCCCATTCTACATTTTCAATTTTGTTGGAATACAGTTCTTCATATCCTTTTTATTTCAGTTGGTTCTGTTTTGATGTCACTCATTTGCTTTCTTATTTGTGTTATTTGCATCTTCTCATTTTCCTTTGCTAGATTTTGCAATGTTTTGTCAATTCCATCAGTTCTTTCAAATAACCAACTCTAGCCTTGAAGATACTTCCTTTGCTTTTCTGTTCCATTTATTTTTACAATAATCTTTATTACTTCCTTTCTTATGGTGACTGTAGACAATTTTGCTGCTTTTTGGCAATTATTGGTGGTATTAGGTTAAGGAGTTAGTTTTAGTTCTTTCTTCTTTTATTGCTATAATTTGACCTCTGACTCCTATGTTTGTTGTATAACAAAGGTTTTGGTATATTATGGTTTCATTGTTGTTTGATTTAGGAATTTTTGTTTCATTTTTT
>NW_006408531.1:29680115-29697345 GCF_000296735.1 Chrysochloris asiatica
CACTCTTTTTCCTGAGAAATTCCAAGATGCCACTGTTGGTCATTATGATGGAACTCAGGATTTAATTTTTGGTTTATTTCCTTTTTAGTCTGCTTATCCTGCCCACAACCCCCATTCAGACTTTTTTTCCTAGTTCAGGGCCAGCTGTGGCCATTCTGTACTGTTGTTTGGTTTTAAGTGGAAACTGTCGCTTTAAATTGAGGAGATCTGTGCACATGCATAGTAGAACCCTCCGGGAATGGGATGGAGTGTCCACTTGCTCAGGCACTCCCTCTAGTCACCTGAATGGTGATGCACAGACAGCAAGAGACCAATGAACAGATACCAAAAAAAAAAGAAAGAAAGAAATGTCCACACCTTTATCTTCATGGTTCTGTCAGGTGTCCGTGGCTGCTCTGACTCTTACCTTACTTGGTCTCATCCAAGATCGTGGCTCTGGTAGCAGATGGCATCTTGAATTAGAAAGCAATGGATTTCTTGTTTTTGCTACAAATTCCTTTAACTGTAAGCCTTCCAATCTTCTAAATATTCCTTTATATGGGGTATCAGAGGTCTAGCACCATCCCCTGAGCCTGCTTGGTCCAGTATTCTGTTTTGTTGCTGACGAAGTTCCTCACTGCACTTCTACCTGATCCGCCATCTTGTTTGTTCTCTGAAATGCTCTTTTTGACAATGATTGTGATGCCATTCCTCTTGAATTTGTCTTTCCTTTCATAGTAAACTATATGCTTGTCTAATTTAAAATGGCCAATACTATTCCAATATAGCTCACTAATGCTAGGACCTTTATACATTACATTTCATTTTGACAGTTTCCGATTTTCCTAGACTCACACATTGTCCATTCCATATCATGATTATCAATGGACATTTGCAGGTGTTTATCCTTATTTTGAATTGTGCCCCATCAGCAAATAAAGGTGCCAAAAGCTTCCTCCATTTGTATCAACTTGGTCAACTTTGCTTTGAGGAAGCAGCTCCTCTTCAGACATTTTGAGTGACTTACAGTGTAAGGGGCTCATCTTCAGCTACTTGGAGTGTTTGGCAGGACAGTAGATAGGACAGAGCACATACAGGAGCCAAAAGCAAATAGGACTTTGCAAGGACTTAGACATTAAAATATGTGTTGATGAAAAAGTTAGTAAGACAGGAACAGAAAAGAAGGTCACCAGTTTAAATGGCATAAAAATCAGCATCAATGAAGTAATGGGAATGGAGACAGATTTGAAGATACTTACATGTGAAAAAGTGTTGAGAAAATGGAGGTTGAATGTGTAAACAGCACTTTCAATAAATGTGGCTATAACAAAGGGCTTGATAGTAACAAACAGGTTGATAGTAAGAAAGTTTAAAGGACATGATTCCTTTTTTTTTCCTCTTCTTATCTCTCCTACTCCTGTCCTGATTTCCTATGTTTTTTCAATGCAGGAAAATTTAAACTACTAGGAGTGTTCTGGCAGAGATAGAAAGATTAATTAGGTAAAAGAAAAAAATAATAATAAAGGTAAATTTCTATAAGGCAAAAGTGGAGTCACTGAATTTTGGATTGAAGGAAGAATGCACATTTCTTAAGAGTAACACAAAGGAAGAAGGTAAAGACATTGCCCAGAAATGTGATGGCTAGATGATGAGGGTTTTATTATAGGGCCTTCTATTTTTTCAGATAAAAATGAGACAAGATCATCAACTGAGAATGAATATTTGAAAGGTAGAGGAAGATCCAGGTTTAAGAAGAGAAGCAGTAATGGTTGTCTTAAAGAAGTACAAATTAAGCCAAAAGAAAGACATAGCTGAATTAAAGAGCAGTGTTGAAAGATTATAAGAAGTTTGTAATAACAAATTTCAAATGAAATCCATCAGCCTGGTTCTATTATTTTTCCAAGTAGGAATTTGGGTCTTGCAAAGACAAGTATGATTTTTTTTTTTAGATGAGTATGTTGGAGGGAGTAAGATGAAATACTTGAGAATATTTTATGATTACAGAGATGACTCTTCTCTAAAATAACATTGCCTCCAGCACGAACGTAGAATATGTCTGCCATCACACAGAACTATGATTATTGATTATGTGTATGGTTTGTTATTAGAGTATTTTGCATAGTATGTCTTTCACTCTTGTAGTTTCAAAAATTAGTATAAACTAAATATAAATGTGTATCCAACATTGTTGTTTCTAGGGTTCTAGTTCATACATGGCATGGGTTCATTCCAAAGGAAATATATTTAAACATGTCTCTGCAATCAGTGGATGGCTGCAGACAATTTCTCTTAGTAATACACTTGTCTGTCTCATTAGAATGCTTTCTAAAAAAAGAGAGAGAGAGAGAGGCTTTTTCAAAGCAGTGACTCTCCAAAGGATCTTCTGGGCCAGCTATATTCAAGGCAAAGAATGTGGTAAGAAGGCTCTTATGACTGTTTTTCTTAGATTCCAAAGGAATAATCTTGATAGACACATGACAATAATAGGAGATTAGTATGAAGAAGTTTTAAAAGAATTTTAAACTGCATTGGTAAGAAAAAGGCCAGGAAAGTTGCTCAGAGGAATTTTTCCCATCACAACAATGCACTTGCTCATTCTTCTAGAGTAACAAGAGATGTCCTACAAGAATTCCATTAGAAAACTTTACCCCATCTGCCCTACAGAACTGATCTTGCTACTTCAGAATTCCTTTTTGCCCCAAACTCAAAGAAGCATAATCTGAGTTCCCCAAGGATACCAAAACTGCCAATTAGATGTGATGTAAATTGAAGAGTACAAAATTCTATGGGGAAGGCTTAGAGAGATGAAAACATTGCCTTCCTAAGTGTATAGACCTGATAGGATATATAGCTTCACATTTTGATGTTTTTGTGTAACACAAAGCGTAGTGGTTACGAATCGGGCTGCGAGTAGCAAGGTCAGCAGTTCGAAACTACCAGCGGTTCCTGGGGAGAAAGATGAGGCGGTCTGCTCCCGTAAAGATTTACAGCCTCGGAAACCCTGTGTAGGGTCGCTATGAGTTGGAACCAACTCCACGGCACTTAACAACAACAACAAATAATTTTGTAGCAATGCATTTTGACTTAACGTCATTTGTTTACTGAAAGAGTTCATGGAAAAACTTCAGATATAAGGCAATATAAGAAAAGACATTAGATATCTTTCGAATGTTACAAGATACCCCGTACATGTGACCTACTGGGTTTCCACTGCAATTAGGAAGCATGACCATACCCTTGAATGATCAAAACTTCTATTTTTATTCCCAACTGTAACTTTGAACAAATAATGGAGATATTCTACTAATAGTTCATTTTATAAAGATAAATGTTTTCATCCTAATTAAATTTAGATATTTTATCAACAGTAAATAGCTATAATTAAACATATTCTTAAGAAGGTCATAAAAAGGACAATGGAGTAAGAAAGAACATATGAAATATTTGTTTCAAAGCACAAAGAAAACCTTCAAACCCCAGAAGAAGTATATTTCAAAATGTCAATTCATCCAAATATTTTATAATAAACAAGACTATTAAGATTATTTCAAAATCTTAGACACTCAGTAAAATGATACTTGACATCTTCCCCAGAGGCTTTTATCAAAAATGTCACAGTATTCTACAAATGGGTTTTAAGTCAGTTTTACAAATAATATTCAAAATTCATTTTGCCCACAGAAACCCAGTTTGGCTGACACAATTAGGCCTGTCCACATTGATTGATATTTAAGTTTCTATCCGTTCTAAATGACCCACTTTTCGTGTCATGTCAGCAGACTTTGACAGGATGGAGCTAGCTAGCCAGAGTGACTGAAGCCCCAAAGCGGCAGTTTTCCAGTTCACGTAAATGTGTGGACTGTCAAACCAAATAATTCAGGAATATATGCTAAAGTTCATAAATTAGTTGTCCTCAAGGATTACATTTACCATATTCTTTTACTTTTATACAATTGGCATGGACGTAAAGGCAGTTTATAATGGAAATAACTCAGAGTCAAAAGGGGAGTTAATGAGGCCAAAAGAGTGTTAAAATAATGATACTCTGAGGACTCTCATCTAAGGCCCATTTAAACAAAACAGTCAAGCCAAACCCACAGCCATCAAGTGAATCCCAACTAATAACAAACCTACATGAATAGGACAAGAGGAAAACTCCTCCACAGGGTTTCTGAGACTGTAAATCTTTACTAGAGCAGACAGCCTAATCTTTCTCCTGTGGAGTGGCTAGTGGATTTGAACTGCCAAATTTTTGATCAGCAGCCCAATTCTTAACCTTTTGTACTACCATGAGTCCCCAAACAAAACAAAGGAAGAAGAGATAAAAGAATTTATGTAGTATACGTCCTGTTTTAAATATGATAAAGTTTATTTCATTGTGTTTATTTGATTTTTTAAAATGTTTTATTGTGAATTATGTGATAGTTTACATGGGAGAACATTAGTTTTACATTCATCCTATCGTATATCATTTCATTGCCATGGTCACAATACCCTCCATGCATCATCAATTTGGTTTGTTTTTAATAATTAATAGTGCTTTAAAAAAAATTGGTTCATTTCTACTTGAGTCCATCTCATGGTGACTTCATACTTATCAGAGTAAAGCTGTGCTTCATAGAGTGTTCAGCGGTGTGTGTGTGGGGGGGGAGCAGATAGCCAGGCCTTTGTTCTGAGATACATCTATGTGAACTCAAGCCTCCTCCCTTTTGCTTGGTAGCTAAGTGTGCTAATCATTTGCACCATCCAGGAACTTCAAACATTAGTCCTTAAAATACCTTTAATGCTTTCCCATTGTCTGCAAAGCCAAGTCTAGACTTTCTGATTTGGCAAATAAAGTCTTTTAGCATGTACTTTTTCCATTTTTATCACACCTCATAGGGATACACTTGTATCCCCATTTTCTTTTCCTTAAATCATAATAAATGTCTCACTACTCTTCAAAAACATTTTCATATTATTCCTTGCATCTGGGATTCTGTTCCTTTCAAGACTGATGACAGCAGAATTCACTTCTCTAGAATTTCTCCTGATTATACTAGGCAGTTTGATTCCTCTTTTTTCAATTACAACACATTGAGCAATTCTTATCTATAAAATTATTATTTTCTTCTACTAGACTAAATTTCTTAAAAGCACAGACATATTTACTACTTGATCATCTTTGTATCTTTACCATATATCCCAGTGTCTGGCACATAAAGGACACTCTGCAAATATTTGCTAAACAAATATTGAATAGATGTTTAAATGAATAACTTGAACTAAATAATAGTACAAACCCTTTTTATTTAGCTGTCATTAATGAATAAATTGAGATATAAAATAATATTAATTATCTAGAATCACATTATCACCTACTATTAAAATAATTTTGTCCATAGTCTAAGTATTTTTCCCATTTTAACTCTACATAAAAATAGATTTCATCAAAAGACAATTAAATTTGATTAACTTTAGTTTTAAAATCTTTATATATAAAAAAATGAGTCGACACAACTTTTTTTCCAAATTCTACATTAGTTCTCTATAATACAAGGAATAAACAATTTTAGGGACCGTTGCCATTTATTTTTAAAAAAGTTTTAATAATGGTAATGACTAAGGAGGTCCTACTTAACACAATGTTCCTATATGATAGAAATGTGAAGCCTAGGAATATTTAGCAAATTACTTTGATCTAGATCTTAATATAGAGTCCTGGAGCACTGTAGGATAAGCACTAGACCACAAGGTTGGTTTGAATTGAAAGGTTGGTGGTTGAAACTCACCAGCTGCTCAGTGGAAACCTTATTAAGGGTCGCTATGAGTCAGAACGGACCCGACAGCACTTAACAACAACAAGGTCTTACTACGAGCTTTACTAATTCTAACTCTAAATGCTTACGATCGATTCTTCTTTTGAAGTCTCAAAATCTGCAATCTTAACTTTCCTGGTTTCCCTAAAAGGTCACAGAGCTTCTTCTTTTCCCAAAAGAAGAAGCAATTATGGGGAAGTCACCCTGAACTCAGCGTTACCCTGCTAGTTACATGGTGGTTACTTTGTAATCCCACTAGCGATCCTCATCTGCATTGCACAATTCTGAAAAGCCTAAGTGGTTTCAACCATTTGTCAAGGATATGTGTTGAATGTTTCTTCTAGTAATGGCCTAATTTGAAAGTTTAGTATTTAATTTAGAGTAATAAGTGGAGACAGGATACTGAAGATGTCAGTGGTACCCGAGTCAGTATGCAAAGCTAAAGGTCTTAGCTGTAACGCTCTACTGAACTTTTTTAATAAACAACTTCATGCTACATATTCTGTTCTACTTACTGCCTGGCAGGAAGTGAATCTATAAGAAGGATAAGGATAAATGACCACAGAGATGATGCTGATGATGATGATGACAAAGATCACAGAGATGATGACAGAGGATAATGATGGAAATCATGAGAAGTTCTGCACTTTGTTGTTGTGATCTGTATAGGAGTTCAGCTGGTGGATTTGAATTGCCAACCTTACATTAGCAGTTCAGTGCTTATTCTACAACACTACATCAAGAACTAAAATTCTTTCAGTCAAGTTGTAAGCATAGTGCTTTTTTCTTGATGGATATTTGATAAACTGATGCTTTAATGATTTTAGGCACATTCTTAAATTGGGAAAAAATATACAGTTGTGGACCATCTCAGAGGACATTTATTTTGCTTATCATAAAGACGAAATAAAATTTGTATTTGATTTCAAACCCCAAATGACCAATTATAGAAACAAAATGCTCAAGATACATAATAGATGTTTAGATATATAATAGGCACTCGAGATTTAAAATTTACCCGTTGACCTGGTGATGAGAGAGAGAAGAGGAAGGGATGGTTGGTCCAAAGTGTGGTGAGAGCTGGGGACATCTGAGCCCATGGACAAGGACAAAGCCACAGAGGGCTAGAGCTGAGAGTGAAGCATCTAGCTGATATGAAGTGAAGGAAGATGCACAAGAACACCCAAAATTGCAGAGGAAGATTAAAAAAAAAAAAAAGGAAAGGAAAGAACAAAATAACTTTTAATAAAGGACATGAGGGTAAATTGCTATAATTTGATGAACTTGACCTATACTTATGGAGGTAGTAACTCTAAATACCAACAGAGAGGGAAGGAGTCTTCATATCAGTATCAATGTTATCCCCTCTGTACACAGGGTAGATAGAGATGGGCAGAGATGGGCGATTTAAACATTGGCTGCCTAAAATAAGGAGGTGATAAAGGCACGAAGTGACTGGCTTACAAGGTTTCAAGGGGCAGTTTAGTTTAATAGTGTGTGGGGGCAAGAAAGAGTCCCCACTAAATAGTTTTCATCTTGTCTAGATGGGTCTGGTGAAAAGAGATGGGGATAAGATTCTTGTGATTCAATAGTGAGTAATTGTTATCATGCATAATTGTGACTGTCACAGTTGTAAAGGTAGAAATTTTGTAAAAAAAAAACAGGGGAGTAGTTAATCTTACAGTCCAGAAACAGAGGACTCTAGTACCATCAAGAGAGAAGAGCACAAGAGGAATGAGAGACCTTATCCAGAAAAGCAGTGATACCAGAGATGGAGGCAGAGATGGGACATGAAGAGAGAGAGCAGCTGAGGACTCTAGACGTGGGAAGAGGGGGACTAAGAGATGGCGTCAAGGAGGCAGACTTGCAGAATGTGCCCTTTGGTGGTGTAAATGATTATATATGCCAGAGTTTAAAAAAAAAAAAAAGAGTGCTAAAGTAAGTAGAGAGAAATACTGTTAACTGATGGCACATGGATTATAAACATCGTAACGAAACAAGGTGTATGATTTGTTTAATGTAAAACTGATGATCTGCCTTGTGAACTTTCATTCAATCCACAATAAAAACCTTAAAATAATAATAATAAAGAAGTGATGCAAAAAAAAAAAATTAAAATTTACTGATTGATGAAGACTAAATACATGAATAATATTTTCCTAGTCAAAAGCTAGGGGAGTAGTACATATTGTCTTGCATTTCTTAGTATATTTGTCTTTGGTATATATGAGGAATTAATATTTTTGTTTTTCACAATTTCCCTGCCACTCTTAAAACAGTTGGCCTATAAAAATTTGATTTTGGCTTAGACAAGTATGACCAAAAAACCCATGAATTTTGCTAGAACCTAACATACTAGCAAGCATCTATTTTCAATATAGATGCATTTTTATCTCATTTATTCTCAGAAGTAGGGAGAATTATGAAATAATAAAATTTATTTTTTGAGGATCAAATACAGGAATTTTTTTTTTTATCATGAGGAAAGATTTCATGTTAAAATTTTGAGAAAAATATAATTTGATATAATGAGAAGTAAACTGGAAAAGCAGCATCTTTAGAACTGAGCATCATACCTATGTTAACATCCCTATCTAAAGAAATACATAACAAAAGTTAGAATAACGTTCTGACAAAATGAAGCCAGTTAAACTAAATCATCCTGGTGAGAATACCCATCAAAGGGAGAACAAAACATTTAAGGTAACAGTGGTATACTGAATGTTGGCCCCTATATTTACAATCTAATCCCCAGAATAAGCATTTGAATTAAAAGTTTTTGCAAATATAGTTAAAGACCTTTAGGTGAGGCAATCATACTCAGTTATCCAGGTGGGTGCCCTAAATCCAATAATAGGTGTACTTGTGTGGCGGCTATAGGATCAGTTGTTGTTGTTAAGTACCATAGAGTCAGTTTCGACTCTTAGTGACCCTACACAGGGTTTCCAAGGCTGTAAATCTTTACGGGAGCAGAAACCCTCATTTTTCTCCCGCAGAACAGCTGGCAGTTTCGAACAGCCAGCGTCGTAACCACTACGCTGCCAGAGCTCCTCTAGGATCAATACTACATAGACTTCAAACCACAAGGTTGGCTGTTTAAACCCACCGGCTACTACTCGGAAACCCTATACACCGTCACTATGTTTCGGAACCAATTCAAGGGCACTTGACAACAACAAAAGAGAAAAGCAGAGAAAGAATTGGTAGACAGAAAAGGAGGCTGCAATGTAATTACAGAGTCTGAGTTTAAAATGATGCACCTACAAGTTAAGAAACGCCTATAGCTACCAGAAGCTGGCTCAGGTCAGAAACAGATTCTCCACAAGAGCCTCCAAAAGGATGTGGTCTTGCAGACACCTTGATCTTAAACTCCAGGCTTCCACAGCTGTCAGAGAATAAACTTCTTTGTTTTAAGCGGTTGTGATAATTTGTTAAAACAGCCAAAGGAAAGTAATACAGTTGACAAGAACAGATTGGTCTCTACTTCAGGTTGTACAGCTGACGAGGTGATTAAGCCAGGTTTATTTGGCATTCTGCAAAATGCAGTACAAGAGTCCAACTGGCAGACATATACAAAGTGCAGATCATGGAGTATTTCTTTTGAGATTAGTTTAATAATGTTTTGGCCAAAAGTATAAAGATATATTACTTCTTGTAATTTTGAATTTAAGGTTCTGATAATACAGGAGATATGTACAACCTCTCTGTTTTCACAGCTGAGTGTCACTTAGCATTGTTTTCCTATCCCCTAATGTCATGACACTCCCAGCCTTGCAAATCAACGCATAAAGACATAAATACCTTGGAAAAAGGTTTAAATGCTATGTCAATGGTTGGAAGCATTAAAACATTCTTCTACTGCAATACTATTAAGCAAACATTAAATCATAGTAGATGAGATGAAATTTGAAAAGTTAATATTTTTAGAAGGCTTTGTGGTTGGAGGGAGTTCTGGTGTAGTACTATAAGATAAACACTGGACCCCAAGGTCCATGTGAACCACAAGGTCAGCGGTTCAAACTCACCAGCCACTCCTTGAAAGCCCTTTACATGGTCGCTATGAGTTGGAACCAACTCGGCAGCACTTAACAACAGTGTGGCTGAAGGAAAACCTTAGTTGCATTGTAGGATAAGTGCACCACAGGATTGGTGGTTCAAACCCACCAAATGCTCAGAGAGGCTTTCGATTCCTGTAACAATTTATTACAGCCCCAAAAACCTTACACACGGTCTTTATAAGAAGGATTTCACTCAATGGCAGTGGATTTGGTGTTTGATGGTAGGTGGCAGGGTTCCATCCAAATGTAATATAGGAATGTCCATTGAAAGAGATGCTAGACTGTAAGTAGAAATGCTGTTATGGGAAACATTGTCAATCATGAAGAAGTGCTGATTGTTGTTGTTGTTGTTAGGCACACTAGAGTCTGTCCTGGTGCACAGCAACCCATGAACAACAGAACAAAAACTGCCTGGCCCTGTGCCAATTGTTATTACCATTGAGTTCATCGCTGAGGCCTCTGTGCCAATCCATCTTATTGGGGGTCTACCTTTTTTCACTGACCCTCCAGACTTGACTAAGCATGATGTCCTTTTCCAGAGATTGCTCACTCCTCATAATGAAGTCTCACCATTCTTGCTTCTAAGAAGCATTCTGGCTGTACTTCTCCCAACACAGACTTTTTTGTTCTTCTGGTAGTCCATGGTACTTTCAATATTCTTCTCCAACACTGTAACTCAAATGCAAATAGTTTTCTTTATTCATTGTCCAACTCTTACACACATATGAGGCTATTGAAAATACCACAACTTGGGTCAGGTGTACCTGGTTGTTGTTGTTGTTGTTAGGTGCCATCAAGTCAGTACTGACTCCTAGAGACCCTATGCGCAACAAAACGAAACACTGCCTGGTCCTGGGCCAACCTCATAATTGTTGCCAAGTTTGAGCCCATTGATGCTGCCATTTTGTCAATCCATCTCACTGGGGCGGGGGGGGAATCTTCCTCTTTTTCTCCGACCCTCCACCCTACCAAACATCATATCCTTCTCCAGCAAGTGGTCCCTCCTGACAATATGTCCAAAGTATGAGATACGAAGTTTGGCCATCCTGGCCTCCAAGGAACACTCTGGCTGCCCTTCTTCCAACACAGATCTATTTGTTCTTTTGGCAGTCCATGGCACTTTCAATATTCTCCTCCAAAAGCATAACTAAAAAGCATCAATTCTTCTACAGTGTACCTTAGAATTAATATGCTGTATCAATTCTTCTAAGGTGTATCTTAGTCCTCAAAATTACTTCTTTGCTCCTCAATACTTGAAAGAGAACTTGTGCAGGAGATTTGCCTAATGCATTACATCATTTTCTCACTGCTGATTTCATGAGTGTTGATTGTGGAGCCAAGCAAAACGTAGCCTTTGACAACTTCAATCTTCTCCATTTATCATGATGTTATTTACTGGTCCAGTTATGAAGGGGTTTGTTATCTTTATATTGAGGTGCAATCCATATGGGAAAGCTGTGTTTCTTGATTTTTATCAGTATGTATTTTAAGTCTTCTTTACTTGAAGCAAGCAAGGTTGTTTGATCTGCATATCGCAAGTTGTTCATGAATATCCCTCCAATTCTGATGCCAAGTCCTTCTTCATGAAATCCAGTTTCTTGGATTATTTACTCAACATACAGATTGAATAAGTATGATGAAAGGATATAATGCTGACACATACCTTTACTGATTTTAATCACTCAGTATTCCCCTGTTCTTTAAGAAATAAACTGCCTCTTGGTCTATATACAGGAGCACAATTAAGTGTTCTGGAATATCCATTCTTTGCAATGTTATCCATAGTTTGTTATGAGCCACACAATTGAAAGTCTTTGCATAGTCAATAAAGCACAAGTAAACATCTTTCTGATATTTCTTACTTTAAGCCAAGATCCATCTGATGTTAGCAATGATATTTTCTTTTGAATTGAGCTTGAGTTTCTGGCAGTTCCCTGTCGACATAGTATTGCAGTCATTTTTTAACTATCTTCAGCAAGATGTTATTTACATGTGATATTAATATTATTGTCCGATGATCTCTGCATTCCATTGAGTTACTTTTCTTTGGAATGGTGACAAATATGGACCTATTTTAATCAATTGGCCAGATAGCTCTCTTCCAAATTTCTTGGCATAGATGAATGAGCAACTCCAGTGCTTCATCTGTTTGTTGAAAGATGTTGTATTCCATCAATTCTTGGAGCCTTTTTGTGTTTGGTTTTTTACCAATGCCTTCAGTGCAACTTGAACTTCTTCTTTTAGAACCATTGGGTCTTGATCATATGGTACCCCTTGAAATGACTCAATATTGACCACTTATTTTTGGTACAGTGACTCTGTGCATTCCTTCCATCTTCTTTTGATGTTTTCTACATCATCCATTCCAAAGAGGGGTGACCCAATGGAATACAGAGATCATGAAATAATATTACTAACATCACATGTAAATAACATTTTGCTGAGGGTAACTTAAAAATGACTACAACAGTATGTCGACAGGGAACTGCCAGAAACTGACGCTTGATTAAAATGAGGAATCATTGCTGACATCAGATGGATCTTGACTAAAAGTGGAGAATATCAGAAAGATGTTTACTTGTTCTATGTTGTTTCTGTCATAGCAAATCATAAGATTAACTGAGTTGATTAGATGACCAGAAACAGTGGAATTGGTTTCCAAAGGGCAATAATTACGACACTGAAAAATTATAGCAAGCTAATTTTGACCTTTGAAAATGTACTGTGGTCTTCTAATAGATAAATGTAGAGTTGCTAATGCTCGTATATGTATTTGCTAATCAAAATTAATAAATAAATATGTCAGTTAATTTCCAAGAAGTATTTAAATAGTTACTAAAGGGAAAAATCTTAACTGACATTTACAATATCCCTAAGTAACCTTTCTTCTGATCTCCTTCCATACACTACTTTGCGCTTTGTCCATCCTATTCTTTGTTACCCATTTCTTCAATGGAGGTCAATACAACTGCCTCTCTAGAAGGTCAGAAGGCGACTGTATTTTTGAGCAGTTTGTGACTCTACTTTGCCTGCTTTACAATATATTTCAACATTGCTCTCACCTACTCTGTATATGTACGATAAGATAGAAATGATTCAAAATTATTATTGGCATCAATGACTTAGTTTTGGAGCTTCAGATAGATTTGAAGTTAATACAGCAATTCATCATAATGCCTATAGTGTCACTGAGAGTTTATTTTTATGGCATAATTTATGTAATAGTCTTTAAATTGGCTTTTACATCAGTCACCATCGAGTTACTTCTGACTCATGGCAACTCCATTTACACCAAAGTAGAACTGTGTTCCATAAGGCTCTCGATATCTGATTTTTAGAAAGTAAATTATCAGGCCTTTACCAATTAACAGGCCTTTACCACTACCCTTAAGGAGCTCTAATAGTGTAGTGGTTACGAGTCGGGCTGCCAACCTCAAGGTTAGCAGTTTGAAACTACCAGCAGTTCCACAGGAGAAAGATGAGGCTTTCTGCTCCCGTAAAGATTTGCAGCCTCAGAAACCCTGTGCAGGGTCACTATGAGTCAGAACCGACTCCACGGTACATAACAACAACAACCACTACCCTTGGGTAAGTTGTTGTTGTTGTTGTTGTTGTCAAGTGCCATTGAGTCAGTTCATACTCATAGCAAACCTATACAGGATTTTGAGGACCTTGAGGTTTAAACTGACCTTTCAGTCCAGTGCATTATCTGGCAGCACCACACCAGGACAAATATATTAACCATTTGTACTACCCAAGGACTATAATTGGTTTTGTTGTTTGCGGTTGTTAAGTGCCATGGAGTCAGTTCTGACTCATAGTGACCCTGTATAGGGTTTCTGAGGAGCGGCTGGTGAACTTGAACCACTGACCTTGCCGTTCAAACCAACTTCGCAATCCAGCACATTAACCTGCAATGCCACACCAGAACTCCCTAATTGGCATTAGTTCTCTATTAATAGAATCATGAATAATCTTAAGCAATCACAATTCTCAGTTGTACACGATTGTATTGAGTGACAATTAAAGTAAAAGTAATAAGGCTATTTAAAAATTTGATGATTCACAAATTTCCAAGAATATAGTTCAAACTTACACTAGGAAGCATAACAATAAACTTTCACTACAATCCTTTTGGAATGAAAGTAGAATCTATCTATGCTGTCTCTTACTTAAGTTTTGTAACCATAAGCTCCTCAGAATCTAGATTCTTCATCTGTATCATAGTGCCCAAATGTTTTAGATCAATAAGCTTAAGTAAAAGACTCAATTATTTCTATAAACCAAGTCTATTATTTTTGTTGACACTTGTTTTGCTAACTGTTGAATTTTAGGGGCAATCAAGGCAATTATCTATTTCCAATGATCTATTTATCCTTTGACATATATGATGATTAAGGTTATGTGTCACGTTGGGTAAACCATGATCCTCAGTGGTTTGGCAGATTGTTATGTAATCTCACTCCATTTTGTGATCTGATGTGAGCAGCCAATCAACTGAAAGGGAAATTTCTTTGGGGGTGTGTCCTGTATCTTTTATACATGAAGTGACTTCAAAACTTCCATTAACTTTTCATTCCATTTTTCCATGAGCTTTTCAAAGCCCCCTCATATGGGTGTTCTGGTAAAACTCACTTTCTCACTATCCTGCATTTGTCTTGCCATCCTTTACCTCTAGTTCTTGAGACAGGAACCACCAGCCTGACCTGTAGATTTTAAATTCACCACTACCTTCAACCCTAAGGAGCTCTGGTAGCATAGTGGTTATGAATCGGTCTGCCAATCTCACGTTCAACAGTTCGAAACTACCAGCTGTTCTGCAGGAGAAAGATGAGGCTTTCTGCTCCCATAAAGATTTACAGCCTCGGAAACCCTATGCAGGGTCACTATGAGTTGGAACCAACTTCACAGCACATAACCACAGCAATACCTTCAATCCTGTTAGCCAGTATTCTGCTTCCTGACCTGCAGATCTTGAGCATATCAGCCTATGAAACTACATGAATCAGAAGAAGCCCCAGTCTCTTGTGGACCTACAGATTTAGGACTTGCCAGCCTGAACAACTATATGAGCCACTTCCTTGGTTCTCTCTGTGTCTGTGTTGTGTCAGAAATTGCTTCTTATAGTTTCAAGTTGGCTCTGACTCATAGGAACCCCATATAGGGTCTCCAGGTCTATAAATGTTTATGGGAGCAGAAAGCCTCATCTTTCTCCTGTGGAGTAGCTGTTGGATTTGAACTACTAACCTTGTGCTTAGCAGCCCAATCTGCAACCTACTATACCAAGGATAGATAGATAGATAGATAGATAGATAGATAGATAGATAGATAGATAGATAGATATAGATAGATAGATATAGATAGATAGATAGATAGATAGATAGATAGATAGATAGATAGATAGATATCTCAAGACTATGGAAGCATCAGTCAATAAATCAAACAACATTGCATTAGGCAAATCTGCAGTATAAGATCTTTTTAAAGTGTTCAAGAGGAAAGATGTTAGTTTGAGGACTAAAGTGTACCTAACCTGAGCCATGAAATATATGCATATGAAAGTTGGATAATGAGTAAGGAAGACCATAGAAGAATTGACACATTTGAGTTATAGTTTGAGGAAGAATATTAAAGGTACTACTGTCTACCAGAAGAATAAACAAATCTATGTTGAAAAAAGTACAGCCAGAATGCTCCTTAGAAGACAGGATGGCCAGACTTTGTCTCTCATACTTTGGACATATTTTCAAGAGAGACTAGTCCCTGGAGAAGGGCATCATACTTGGTAAAGTGGAGGGTCAGTGACAAACAGGGAGACCCCCAACGAGATGGATTGGCACAGTGGCGATAACAACAGCTTCAAGTATAGCAGCAATTGTGAGGATGGCACAGGACTGGGTGATGGTTCCTTCTGTTGCACCTTGAGTCACTATGGGTTGGAACTGACCTGATGGTACCTAACAACAATGACAACAACAATATATATGGTTCACTGGTTTTGCGCCTCTAGAAAACCCTGAGCCTATTTAATTTTTCTTTCAAGGAGAATCAGGGTTGCAACAACTAGTCAAATTCCAGGGCAATGCATTAGTACCAGACTCAGAATGTAGAATTTAGAAAGTAGATAAAAGGTTAGATGCAGTCCCTTTTGAATGTATACTATTTTTCCATACAGCTTTGTAAAACATGCATAGAAACAGGTGTCTTGGGCACTCTTCTCTAGGAATTAAAGTAGGCTCACTAACACCTTTTGAATTGTGTTTATTTCTGGATTACACTTGGCTCACAAATGAATGGCAAAACCAAGATATTAGGCTGAGCCTGCAGAATGGAGGTAAGTACTCAGTGATATTTTTGCTGTCAAACTAAACAAAGGGAGAGAGGAGGTGAGCAGCTCCTATGAAAAATGAGAACGTTATTAGGGTAAAGTAATTAGAGAACTTCTAGAAAGTTTTGCTGTGAGTGATGCAATGTAATTTCCTCTTTGCCACCTCCTCAAGAGACTAGCAATAAAGACCTACAATATTTTTAAAGTTTTATAATGCTGGACTTATATTTATTTTAGACATTGTGTTAAAACTGGCCTAAGGCAATCCAGTTTTCTTGCAATTTTGTGGGTGATCCTGAAAACTTAACCAAAAATTGTCATGCAATTTTAGTATTTCTTATATTGTCCATTTTGATAAATGCATTCTTAAAAATCTAGTGCAACATCATGATTACTGGTACAAAAACTACTAAAACATAGAGATGATGCAAATTATTCCAGTTAAAAATGGGTGAAGGCCCCAGGAATAACATCAAAAATCAAAAAAGTAGGGGACGATAAATGCTGGCAAGGATGTGGAGAGACTGGGACACTCCTGCATTGCTGGTGGGATTGCAAAATGGTTTAACCTCTCTGGAAAGCAATATGGCGCTTCCTCCGAAGGTTGGAAATTGAAATACCTTATGATTCAGCAATTCCTTTACTTGGTATTTACCCACAAGAAATACAAGCCATAATATGAGTAGATATAGGCACACTAATATTCATAGCATCACTATTTACAATAGCAAAAAGATGGAGTCAGCCTAAGTGTCCATCAACTAAAGAATGGATAAACAAATTGTGGTACATACACTCAATGGAATATTATGATACCTTGAAGAACAATAAGGAAGCTGTGAGGTATCATATAACATGAATGAACTTTGAGGACCGTATGTTGAGTGAAATTGTTGTTGTTGTTATGTGATGTGTAGTCAGTTCCGACTCATAGCGACCCTGTACAGGGTTTCTGAGGCTGTAAATCTTTACGGGAACAGAAAGCCTCAACTTTCTCCCATGGAACAGCTGGTAGCTTCGAACTGCTGACCTTTACTGCATAGGACCACTACTGTAAAAGACTAAGA
>NW_006408531.1:29699540-29701344 GCF_000296735.1 Chrysochloris asiatica
CCTCAGATTATAAGGCACTCAAAACATGACTGAGAAACAGGTACTTCCTCAAAGTAGAGCTGAACATGATGGTGAAAATTAGGTAATAGAGTAAAGCTTAGGTACTTTCATTTGCTGATAATTCACAGCTCACATTGGTGAGAAACAGCTGGAAACATCCATTAATAATTGGAACATGGAAAGTGTGAAGTATGCATCTAGGAAAATTGGAAGTTGTCAAAAATGAAATGCAACAAATGCTTAAAGATCAATATCCTAAGTTTTTTTGTTTTTTTAAAGTGTCGCTGAGTTGTTTCCAATTACAGTGTTTTCAAGGAACATCTGGTGGGTTTGATCACCAAGCATGTGGTTAGCAGTCCAGGACCACACATTCATGAGCCCACCTTGTGGTTCAAACCTTTTTTGCAGTCTGGTGCATTAATTAACCCACAGCACCACACCACAGGACTTAAAATACTTACTGATAAAGATCAAAGAGCAGCCCTCAGTATGGGTTGCATCTCAATGTAAAGAAAACAAAATATTTATTCTGAATTCCAATTAAGCAACATTGAAATTAAGAAAATAAAAAATTTAACTCATTTGGAGCCAATAGCTGTCTATAATAGCTATTAATCAGTTGTTGTTATTAAGTGCCATCAAGTTGGTTTTAACTCTTAGTGACCCGGTATAGGGTTTCCAAAGAGTGCTGATGGGTTTGAACCACCAGCCTTATGATTCAAATAGACTTTATGATCTAGTGCTTCTGCTACAACACCATGTCAGAACTTAATTGTTCATGTACAATCAGAATTTAATGCAAAATCTTAAGACTAGACTTTGGCCTAAGGAGTTTCTACACCCATTCCTCACTTATCAACATGGTTAGGTTCTAAAGTCCACATCATTATGCCTAAATTGGTGTCGTGTGCTTTCCCCAATAGCAGCCAGTGAAGAAAAGCAGCCACAGCTGTGCAGTCCCCTATGGCTGTAGGCCTCAACAAGGGCCACAAAGTAACCAAGAATGTGAGGAAACAGAGGCACAGCCACACCATGGACACCTCCCTAAACATAACAAGTTTGTATGGGACATGATCCAGGAAGTATGTGGCTTTGTGCTTTATGAGCATCGGGCCATGGAGATGCTCAAGATCTCCAAAGACAAGCGGACACTCAAGTTCATCAAGAAAAGGATGGGGACACACATCTGAGCCAAGAGGAAGCGAGAGTAGCTCAGCAATGTCCTTGCTGCCATGAGGAAAGCGGCTGCCAAGAAGGACTGAGCAGATCCCTAAACACTGTGTCCACTGTGTCTCCCTCTCCCCCTCCCCCCCCGCCACAAAAAAATAAAAACCTTTACAGGAAAAAAAAAAAATGGTGTTGTGTGAAATAGACAATGGTTACATTAGATCACAAAATGGAGGATGATATATCATTTCATATTTGCCCAATTACATCACTCCATAACTGCCAAACCATTGAGAATCATGTGCTAGCCAAGCTGACACATGAATGTAATCATTACAGCTGTGTTACTATTGCCTTGCACCTCAGCTTTGGTTACTACTAGATGTACATTGTCAGTGGTGGTGGTACTTATGTACCATGGAGTCGGTTCTGACTCTTAGTGACTCTACAGGATTTCCAAGGTTATAAATCTGTATGGGAACAGAAAGCCCCATCGTTCTCCCATGGTACAGCTGGTAAGTTTCACACTACTATCCCTAAGGTTCACAGCCTGATTCATAACCACTATGCTACCAGAGCATTATATACATTTAAAAGGAGTCCTGGTATCTGGCCAGTGGTTCAAACCCAGCAGCCA
>NW_006408531.1:29702272-29707388 GCF_000296735.1 Chrysochloris asiatica
GACTGGTGGGGGGAAGGGGGGGCAGAGGGAGCAGGCTTGTAGGATATATCCTTTGGTTGGTTGATGATGCATGGAGGGACTTGTAACCAAGGCAACGAAACGATATACGATAGGATGAATGTAAAACTAATGTTCTCCCATGTAAAGTATCACATAATTCACAACAAAGCAATTTTAAAAAAAAGAAAGACACAGAAAAGTAAGATCACACAGTAAGGGACACAGTCAGAAACTGAAGCAATTAACTGACTTCAGTACCAGTATGCTCTACAATGATCTTAGATGAATGTTGATTTCCAAGAATTGTTTAATAAATCCTACCCCTACAAATGAATCTATAGCAACAAGGAATAATACTCATGACACACAAACAAACAATGTCATATGGTTACATTCAATATTAAAAGATAATATATTCATTTTATAAAAATCTGATACTGTGACAGTTATTTGCTTGTTATCTCTGAGTTCCAAATTCATGCTTATTTATCAGCGTTTTAAAAATGGATCCAGACCATTTAAATATATTTTTCTTTGCCAATAGGCAAGAAAACTCTGTCAGTTGCCAATGCTGGAGAGATGTTGCAAGACAAAAAGAGTTTTGATGTTTGGTGTTCACATTCTCAGTGGACAAGCTCCTGCAGCACAGGTAGCTTGTAGCACCCACTGACTAGACGCGTTCCCTGGTGATTTTACAGTACAGTGGCTCAGGTGAGACACCTCCTTATCAACAGCTGTTCCCTGCACCCTTGTTGCTGTTGTTGTCACTGCTAAGTGCTGTCAACTTGGGGTCCGACCCATAGAGACCCTATATAGGGTTTCCAAGGAGCAGCTGGTGAACTTGAACTATAGGCCTCCCGGTTCAAAGTGGACTTTGCAACCCATCTCATTAACTCAACAGCACCATACCAGTCCCAGCACCCTAGAAGATGGCTATCTGGAAAATTCCAACATTTGGCATCACTATGCCTTCTCTACCATTATGTAAGACATAATGGTGCATCCTCTTCAACAAGATCTAGATCTTATTTGGGGGGTCTGGGAGTTCTTCTTTCTGTTGTTAATGTATTCTGTAGAATTCTCTTCACTTCTCACTAGCTAATTTCCATTACACTGATCTCCTGATACAGTTAATAATTTGCTATATTAAACTTTTTCTATTTAAGTTACTGTTCTTTCTCTTTCCTGTTTGTACCCTGATTGATAAGCATACTTATCCCACATAAGAAATTTAATTGAAAGGAATTTTGTGAGAAGCTATTTACTAGATGTATTTTTAAATTACTAGCAAATACACAAAACTAACTAATGAATACACAAAATATATTGTTTATAAACAAATGTCGAATTATCAACTTATTATAATCGTTAACTTGAAAAGAAATGTTAAAACCAATAATAACTAATGGTGAAATCTGTCAGGCTTTAACTTTGAATAAAGTAAGTCATATGTCTATCATTTTTACATTCTATTTATTACAAGGAGTCCTGGTGTGGTTCTGTAGGATAAACACAAGGTCAGTGGTTCAAATCCACCAGCAGTTCCTTGGAAATTCAACTATGAGTTGAAACTAATTCGACAGCACTTAACAACAATTTATTACAAGGGCAATGGTGGTTCCATGTTGGAAATTTTGCCTTCCATGTGGTACACACAAGTTTGATTCCTGCCTAATGCATCTCATATGTAGTCACTAGTCATCTGCCAGTAGAAGTTTATGAATATGTGCTATGATCCTGAAGAAGTTTCAGCAGAGCTTCCAGATAAAGAAGAAAGACTTCCAAAAGTCAGTCAGTGAAAAACCCTTGGGTCACAAGGGTCTGATCCACAACCAATCATGGAGATGTTACAGGGCTGGTCCGTGTTTCATTCTCTTATGTAGAATCATCATAATTTAGGGGCTGACTCAACAGCAGTTGTTGTTGTTTTTAAGTGCCTTCTAATCAATTCTGACTTATAGCACCCCTATGTAGGGTTCTCAAGGAATGCCTTGTGGGTTTGAGCCACCAGCCTTGAATTTCAAAATGACCTTGTAGTCAAGTGCTTGTCCTACAGTGCCACACCAGGACACCAGGGTTCCAAAGCATCTAGCAACAACAAAATAAGCAAAGTACCTAGAATGATGTTGTTGTTAAGTTCAGTCAAGTCAGTTCTAACTCATAGCAACCCTGTATAGCGTTTCTGAGAAGCAGCTGAAGAATTTGAACCATCAAACTTGTGGTTCAGACTGATCGTGTGGTCCAGTGCTTATCTTACAGTGCCACCCAGGACTCCCCCTAGTATGATAATGGTGACTAAATACTACAAAGCACTTAGACCAACATTGTTTTAATGTATTCAAATGAAAACCACATACACTGTAGTTTTAATAGATGTATGCTGTAATCATTATCTGACTCTGCAATTTAATATATATTTAAATGGTTTTTTATTTTGGCCGTAAATATAGCTTGAGCCCATATTTCGCAAAGCCTTGGGAATGTTTCAAGCCAAAAAGAGAGAACAAATATTAGTAGAATTTAATTCCTTTCAGCTAGGTATGCCTAGGGAAATACTTATTGGAATGTAAGAGCATCAGTTCTCATGTGTTTGTAGCAAAAAACTAAATCAGAAAGCAGCAAGGTTGTGGAACTTTGTAATGTAGCTATTGGTTACTAAAAAAAAAAAATCCATAAAAGTTCAATCTAAGGCAAAGTTGGCAAAGGGCAACTGATTTTCAAATACAATGAGTTTCACCACAGTACTAGCCTATTCAGTTACCGTGACTGAATGGCAAGCATGTACAAGTGCTCACTGAGGAGTTCATTGCCCATTGAAAACATATGACTTTTAAAACTTTTGTTTATGCATAGAAGTGTGACTTTAAGGATTGGAAGAAAATCTTGGTTAACAAAAGTTAAACTTTTCTAAAACTTAAGACCACCCTATGCTGTGAGTTTCTCAGTTCTCATAAAATAAACTAGGTCTAACTTTGTCATTATGTAGAAGGAAGACCACCAAAGAAAACTCAAGGTGAGACTACATGCAGTGATTCAATAAATAGCCCTTTTTTGGAGTCAACATTTAATGTTGGCATCAAAACACTGTTCAAAGCTGTCCCAACCACACACATAAATTTAGACTGCCTTGGTTCCCGGATTTCTAATTTAGACAGTGTCCTCTTGGAGATTATGGAAAGGTTTAGGACTACAAGATTCCATTTCTAAGGAAGCTACAAAAGCATCAGGTTTATTTGTAGGCAGATAGTTTCTGGATGGAATCTTGGCTTCAGACTTAATACCTTTAGCCTTAGGCAATTCACTTAACATTTCTGAGCCTCAGTTTTTGCATCTGTAAAATTATGTGTTCCTGTGCAGAGTAAATGAAGTCATCTAGATAAAATGTTTTGCATTCAAAAGGAGGGGAGTGGTTGATTTTGCAGTCCAGGGGCTGAAGTCCCTGAGACCATCAAGGGAAAAAAGTGCAGTACAGTAAAGGACCCTATCCAGAGAAGCAATGATGCAAGGATGGAGGCAGAGACCCTGGTGTGGAGAGATGGAGTGGCTGGGAATTCTAGATGCAGGGACAGAGAGGGGCTGTGTACTGACGGCCATGGGGCAGGCTTGCGGAAGTATACCCTTTGGTTGTCTGATGATGCATGCAGGAGATTGTAATCACTGAAATGAAATGAAATAAGATAGAATGAATGTAAAGCTAATGTTCCCCCATGTAAATGATCACATAATTCACAATAAAAACTTAAAATAAAAATAAAAAAGCTTTGCATTCAGTGTTAGTTCCCTTCGCCATTCATGCCCATTCCTAGGAAAGTATTTTTGCCTGACTTGAGTGCAAATATTCTGAACAAACTTAAATAATGATGAAAAGAAGATGGAAAGAAAGGTATCTAAATCATGAAAATTAGATGTAAGAAATTGGAAGACAGAGAGAGGAATGTGGAGGACAATGGTGAAAGAAAATGTATTTATTATTCTTCCCCAATTGTTTTTTCCTTCTTATTCTCTAAGCTTTCTGTAATTTAATTACTTGATTTCCATTAATTTACAAGAGAAAACAAACAGAAAGCATTTCACCAGTCAATCAAAGCACCTTTTACTCTAGAAACCAAAGAATTCAATTAAAATAAAAATTAAATAATATGTACTGCACCTAGATTAACAGGCAAATAAATGCCTAGAGTGAAGTCAAATATTCTAATTATTAGATTCTTCTTGCCATACATATTTTAAATGATCATTAAATTCCATAGGCATCCTGGTGTGGTGCTCTAGGATAAGCACTGGACCATAAGGTAAATTTTAACCACCAGGTCAGTGGTAACAACAACATTCTATAAGTAGTTTCAAACATGGGTTATCTAGAGGTAAACCATTTGGTCAATAAGAACACAATGGAATTATTGAAATAATACATAGGCAAGCAAATTTTCCCTCAGCTTTCATAAAAGTGGTTGAAATTGGTGTCCCATTCCCAAACCATTGTCTTTTTATGGAACAAGACTTCACTCTACCTCTTGCAATGTGTGTGTGTGTGTGTGTGTGTGTGTGTGAGATGAGAGCATGTTTGGGACCTATTAGGAGACTATTCCTCCAAATCACTGGTTTTATAGGCACATCAAATTAAATTAATACAGATTTGAAAGCTATAACCCAAAGAATTTGAAGATGGCAAATTCTGAAAAGTAGGGAATATATTGTGTGCTTTGTAAATATTCACAAAATGATAGAAAAGGATACGTGTTAAAAAATATGGGAGAATAACATTGTGAAATAATAATATATAGGTTCGTTTTATTTTTCTTGGCAAGCAAAATATCAGGGAATAATTCAGAGTGTCATACAAAAGGTTTTTGTTTTTGTTTTGTTTTGTTTTTGTTTTTTCTGGATTTGCTATGTTGAAGCTGAAGAAAATGAAAACAAGTCCACGAGAACCAAAATATGACCTTGAATTTATCCCACCTGAATTTAGAGATCTGAAGAACAGATATGATACATTAAACACTAAAGACCAAAGACCAGAAGAGTTGTGGGATGACATCAGGAACATCATACATGAAGAGAGCAAAAAGTCATTAAGAAGACAAGAAAGAAGGAAAAGGTCAAAATGGATGTCAGA
>NW_006408531.1:29709938-29715826 GCF_000296735.1 Chrysochloris asiatica
AAAAAAAAAAGGAATTTAAAAAACCATGAGGTCATTCTGGTACCATTAATTCTAACCCAACTTCAACATTTCTTCCTTGCCATTGCTGTTCCATATTTTTATCTCCCTTCCTTCAAGTGAGAAGCCTGCTTCCCAACACCATTAACACATAAATTCACCTAATCCTATAGTAAAAATATTTCAGAATTCCTATGCTTACATGATTAGTAAAAAATAACTATTAAAATTAGTTCAAGATTATAAAATACTGTGTTCAAAATTATTTGGGTTAATTCTTTTCCTCCTTCAGTACTCTTACTTCATTTACTTTAAGTGAAATTTATTTGAAATACTGTTTACATTGCTGTTTATTCCCTATCTTTGCTGTTTCAATTTTATGTTTGAATATTTAGAACATTACCATACAAAACTATACACAAAGGTATACTCAGAGTAGTGTTCTCTCTCTCCTATCCCTTCAACCCTTACAGGTAATCCATTCCAACAATGTGATTTATATTTCTCCTTTCTAGGGACCCTCCTGGTTTAATGCTGTAGGATCAGCGTTAGACTGTAAACCACAAGGTCAGCAGTTCAAACTCAGCAGCTGCTCCTCAGAAACCCTAGACAGGGTTGCTATGATTTGGAACCAATTCAATGATACTTAACAACAACATAGGATCTGGTGGATTCCTGGTGTAGTGCTATAGGATCAGCACTGGACTGCAAACCACAAGGTTGGCAGTTCAAACCCACCAGCTGCTCCTCGGAAACCCTACACAGGGTCGCTATGAGCCAGAACTGACTCAACGGCACTTAATAACGACAACATGGGCTCTGGTAGTGCTGCAGGATAAACACAGGACTGCTAACCACTAAGTGGAAAGTTCAAACCCATTAGTTTTTCTCAGGAACACTATACAGGTTTGCTATGAGTCAGAACCGACTTGTAGGCACACAACAACAACATAATTGTTTTTGTAAAAGTAAGCAGATACATATATGTTTTACATTATTTCTCCTACTTTTTTGTACAACAGATAGCTTACAATATAGACCCTTTTTAACACTTGGCTTTTTTTCACTTAACAATATATCCTGGAACTCACTCCACATCAGTTCATCGAGCTCTTTCTCTCATAGTTTGTTCAACTAACCTCCTACATTTGTTGTTGTTGTTGTTAAGTGCTGTCAATTCAATTCCAACTAATAGGGACCCTTTACATGGTTTCTGAGAAGCAGTTGGTGGGTTTGAACAGCTGATCTTGTGGTTCACAATCCTATACTTATGCTACAACACCGCACCAGAAGTCCTATGTTTAGGCATTTATAATTATTTGCAATGATAAAGATTACTATATAGTTTGTGGTATGTATTTTTGTTTTGTTGGAATTATATCTTCAAAGTTAGTTCCTAGATGTGGGATTTTTGAGTCAAAAGGTAAGAGTAGAATATAATTTATTCAATTCTACTTTATCTGATATTAAGACTATCATCAGTTTTTTAAAATTGTTTTTATTTGCCAGGTATGTCTTTGCTCATACATTTATTTTTAGTAGTTTTTAAATCTCCTTGTACTAGCTGTGTTTCATATATACAGTATAAAGTTGTATTTTACTTTATTAGGCTATTTAAAAATAATGTTTGTTTTAATAGGTCAGTTAAACCCATCCACCTTTCTGCATTGCTGACTTGTTTAAAATCAACTCTATTCTTTAAGGTCAGAATTATCGGAGGTTTTTTAGGTTATATTTATTGTTTTTTCTTTATTTACGTGGTGTGATTCCTAGCTATCATTTATGTTTTATTTAGTTTAGGAAGATTTATTCTTTTGTCCTACGTACCCAAATTTAGGTTTCAAACACCCAATTTTAATACTTAATTTAAAAAAAGGAAATGACTATAAGAATAAATGATTTGGTTTAACCAAATGTTTATGAACACACACAAGTATTTTTATGACACATTACTATCTGAGTTTTGACAGGGTTCAGGAGTGTAAGACACTGTGGCAGAATGTCACAGCTCAGAAAGAATAAAGCGCAAATCTAGCCCAGAAGATTTACACCATCACATGTAGTGTCAAGTCTTCTTGATTCTACTGAGCTCATTTTTCAAATAAATTATCTACAAGGATGAGGTTCAGTACACCCCACATCACATGTCTATAAAGTCAGGTTATTATGTATACACCCACTTTCTCCCATTTCTTCTTTGCTCCCACAATGTTATTTTGATACAGCTAAAAACTCAGCTCCTTAGCTCAACTGTAGTACTGCATAATGAGGGAAGTGTAACACTATCCAGGCGTCTCCCAGTACAGTGATCAGAATGCCATTGCTCCACTCTGATTTATGTCCATCTGGTTAAAAATCACCCACATGCTGGAAACCTCCTGTGCAGAGGTGTGCACAAGCCTCGCCACAACTCTCTTGGTGTTTTCTTCTCCCTGCTCAGAATCTGTAGTTGGAGGAACTCATGGCGTATTTGTGAAATTACCCTCCTAAGAATACAAAGAGGAACTTTAGCCTTCTTAAAATAAGTTACACCTAATTTACATAAGGAGTTCTGGTGTGGCGCACAGTGGGTTAATGTGCTGAACTGCAACCTTAGTTTGAACTGCAAGGTTGGTGGATCAAGCTTACCAGCCGCTTCTTGAAAATCCTATACAGGGTAGCTATGGGTCAAAACCCAACCAAATGGCACTTAACAACAACAACAACACATTTAGTTAAAGGAACATACGTGATAGAACTGCTTTATAACAAGAAGAATCATCACTTCCAAGTTTTATCACACAGGCCTTGAGCACACGCAGCAAACACTTTTTACCTTCTTCGGATAGAAAAATCTTTCTGAGTAAGAGATTATTTTTGACAATACGGTTCTAAATCCTTGGGAAAAAAGTCAGGGCACATGGCCTGCCGCCAGTCAGGAAACCCTTAATCACTGAGAAAAACAAGGAATGGAAGAGAACATTATTCTTAGTGAACCAGACTATAAAACAATGTTTTTAAATCTTCAGAGTTATTGCAAAGTACATTGAAATATCTTAGTCAGTTCTGAAGAACAAGACTGCTCCAAAAGGCATTATGCAAAATATTCTTGCTTGTTTTCCTTAAACAAACATAACTGCCTAGCCATCATGTAATTTCTATCCCCACTAGAGAACTTTCTAATTGTATCTAGCACTCAGATTTTTCATTATGACAGATTTGGCACAATGATTTAATTAATCTTAAACATCATAATAATTTAATGGAAGAAGAAATTAATTGGTTACAGTACACACACACTTATTCATTTTCAAGCATATAATTTTGTTGTAATATCTTCCACCTGCAAGTGTAAAGGGGATTACGAGAAGTTGACTAGAAGACATTCTAATGGGTGGGCCATACTGAATCAGAAGTCATATACCTTAAAACCACAAGCATCAGTAAAGATTAAAAAATAAAATTAAAGTAATATTTGCAGAGTGTTGCAATGTTCCAGACCATATCTGAAGTCCTTTTGTTAAATGATTATACCATACATACGTAAAACCACTTAATATTTACAAAAACCATGAAACAAAAGCATCAGTTGTTACTTTTAGGTGCTGTCATCTGACTCATAGAGATCTTATGCACAACTGAATGAAACACTGCCTGGTCCTGCACCAGCCTCAAAATCATTGTAACACTTGAGCCTTTTGCTGTTGCCACTGTCAATTCATCTTGTTAGGAGATTCTTCCTCTTTTTCGCTGACTCTCCAGTTTACCAAGCATGATGTCCTTCTCAGGAAATGGGTCCCTCCAGATAAAATGTCTGAAGTATGGGGAAAAAAAAAAAAAGTCTCACCATGCTGGCTTCTAAGTAGCATTCTGGCTGTACTTCTTCCAACTGTTTCTTTTTTTCTTTTGGCAGTGCATGGTACTTTTACTATTCTTCTCGAACACCATAACTCAAATGCATCCGTTCTTCTACAGTTTTAGATAAGCTTCCAAACTCAGACAGACTATGAAGGAGATATGGATTGGTTCTGAATGTTTTGCAACTGAAAACTTTATGAGTAGAGCAGTGGAACAGAGTCAGATAGCACTAAAATACTGAATAATTAAACTTTATGAATAACACCAACATATTATTAGAAAGCATTATTAGTCATAGTTTTATAAAAGAAAAACTGCAACCTGATTTGCCCAAATTCACACATAGCTGGTATCTTAGTTCTTTAGAGATACTATAACAGAAACGCCACAAGTGGATAGCTTTAACAAATAGATATGTATTCTCTCACAGTTATGAAGGATAGAAGTTCAACATCAGAGTGCTGGCTGTGAGGAAACGTCCTTGTCACCTTCCTGCCATCTATAGGCATAGCATTCCTTGACATAACATCCCCTGGATCTAGAAGTTACAAAGTGCAGGAACCCCAGCCAGGTCCAAAAGATGCAGTCCACTCCCAACTCTTCTTTCTTGGTGGTACTAGCTCCTTCTTTCTCTCCTCACTTCTCTCTTCTTTTCTATTTTGAAAGAGATTGGCTTAAAATACAAGCTAATTGTGTAGATTGCATCCAACCTCATTAACATCATAGAAGTGATGCTTTATAACACATTAGACAATTATATCAGATCAGGATTGATCATATCATGAAGGTGACGGTATTAAATCAGATCTCATCATAGAGTTAATAACTACAACTTAACTGCTGTTATTTTTGTTAAGTGCCTTCTAGTTGGTTCCAACTCACAGTGACACTGTATAAGGTTTCCACAGAGCAGCTGGTGAGTTTGAACTGCGGACATTGTGGTTTGCAATCCATTGTTTATCCTACCACTTAAAATCCTGGCTCAGCCAACTTGTCATCAAACCTTAACTATCACAGTTGTCAAATGGCAAAGTTCAACTTCATCCACACAGCTCATGTTCATTCTAGAGTTCCACAACAGCAATGGACGGGTCCATGAGGAAAAAGAGTATAAAACAGGATATGCCAAAAGAAGCTATACGTTGATAAATAGTAATGAAAGTTAATACTAATAGTGATCTACTTACCTGTCAATCATAATTCTGCTCCAATTGAATCAATATACTCATGGTTTTTATTTTATTGTTACAGGCAAAAGAGACAAAAAAGATAAAACTTCAATATTTAAATGTGTGGTTGCTTACATTCTTGAATCGAACTCATACTGTATAGAAACTATCAATAGGCACGAAATAAAGTAAAAATAAAATAACACTGTCCTTTTGGAAACAGAAGGCCATCATAAAAAAAATCTTAGAAATCACTAGAAATGGTTGATCATTATAGAAATAAACTTTGATGCCATGTAAGAAGGTGTGTAAATGGAGTTTAAAACAATAATAGATTATGGAAGGAAAAAACTTTGCCTCCTCCTTTGTGTTATTTAACAGAAGAAAAAAATAGAAAATGAATTAAAAAGATGGATAGAGAAGAGTCCCATATTAAGTCATGGATAACCTACAATACATAAAAAGCACTGAATACACAAGTCTTACATGAAATATAAGCTTCCCTCAATGGTGCAAACAGTTAATATAAGGGGGCTTTAAAAGTCTATGGAAAAATTAAATTAAAAGATAATGGAATGCTTACATGAAATTTTTGAAGCCCCTTCATATATTCAGTTGTTCCAAAAAAGTGGAAGTTTGAGTCCACCCAACGGTATGTTGGAAGAAAGGCATGGTGATTTACTTCTGATGAATGAACCACACTCTGATATACTTGGAGTCACCATCAGTTAGACACTACTCATCTTTCATACTGTGGTGGTTCATGTGTTGCTATGATGCTGGATGTTATGCCACTGATATTTTAAATACCAACAGGGTCACCCATGATGGACAGGTTTCAGCAGAGCTTCCAGACTAAGACAGACTAGGAAGAAGGAGAGTCAT
>NW_006408531.1:29717426-29719795 GCF_000296735.1 Chrysochloris asiatica
CCTTTTACAGAGTCACTATGAGTCGGAAGCAACTCCATGGCACTTTACAATAACAATGAGCAAAATACTGAATAATATAGAAAGCACCAAAAGAAGATGATGGAAAGATGATACAGAGTCACTGCTGCAACAAAAAGAAATGGTACTGAAGGAAGAAGTCCAAGGGGCACTAAAGGCATTGTCAAAGAACAAGGCTCTGGGAATTGTTGGCATACAAATTCAAATCTTTCGACAAACTGATGCAGCACTTAGGATGCTCACTCATCTTTGTGAAAAAATTTGGAAGACAACTACCTGGCCAACTGATTGGAAGAGATCCATATCTGTGATCATTACAAAGAGAGGTGACCCAACAGAATGCTGAAATCATCAGACAATATCATTAATATCACATGGAAATAAAATTTGCTAAAGATAAATCAAAAATGGCTGCAACAGTACAATGATAGGGAACTGCCAATGGTTCAAGCTGGATTCAGACAAGGATGTGGAACAGGAGATACCAATGCTGGCATCAAATGGATCTTGGCTGAAAGCAGAGAATACCAGAAAGGTATATACTTGTTCTTTATTGACTACACAAAAGTCTTTGATTGTATGGATTATGACAAGCTATGGACAGCATTGCAGAATATTAGTATTCCAGAGCACTTAATTGTGCTTATGAGGAAACTATACATAGACCAAGAGGCAGTCATTCCAACAAAACAAGGGGACAGTGAATGGTTTAAAATAAGGAAAGGTGTGTGCCAAGGTTGTATTCTTTCACCATACTTATTTAGTCTGTATGCTGAGCAAATAATCAGAGAAAGTGGATTATACATAGGAGAATATGTCATCTAGATTGGAGGAAGACTCTAACAACCTGCAAACTGCAGAGGAGTCAAGCTTGCTAGCTGAAAGCGAAGAGGACTTAAAACACCACAGCCTTTGGTATGAGTTGCATCTCGATGTGAAGAAAACAGAAATCCTCACCATTGGACCAATAAATAACATCCATATAAATGGAGAAAAGATTGAAATTGTCAAAGACTTATTTTGCTTGGATCCATAATCAACACTCATGGACACAGCAGTAAAAAATCAAATGGCATATTGCATTAGGCAAATCTCCTACATAGGGCCTCTTTAAAGTGTTCAAGAGCAAAGATGTCAGTTTGAGGATGCAAGTCATGATATTTTCAGTAGGTTCATATGCATGTGAAAGTTGGCACAGTTAATAAGTATGACCATAGGAGAATTGGTGCATTTAAGTTATGGTGTTGGAGAAGAATATCCAAAGTACCATGAACTAATAGAAGAATAAACAAATCTATGTTGGAAGAAATTTAAACAGAAAGCTCTTTAGAGGCCAGGATGTCAAGAATTCATCTCTCATACTTCAGACATATTATCAGAAGGGATCATTCTTTGTAGAACATCATGCTAGGTAAAGTGGAGGGTCAGCAAAAAAGAGAAAGACCCCCAGAGAGATGGATTGGCACAGTGGCAGCAGCAATGGGCTCAAGTTTAACAATTGTGAGTATGGTGCACGATTGGGCAGTTTTTGTTGTGCATGCGTCAGATCCAACTCCATGGAATCTAAGAGCAACAATTTTTATAAGGAAACAGCATGCACTAGAAGTCAGGCAAACTGTATTTTAGTACAGCTGGGTCACCTAGCAAAGTCATATTACTTATTTGGGTCACACTTTTTTCATCTATCTAATGAAGGAATTTAGTTGCATAATCTTAGATCATTTTCATTGGTAAAGTTCTATTGGCAGGAAAAAAAATTGTTTAAAGATTTCAGTCATAATACTGAGTTCTTTAGACTCAACTCTTCAGGCTTTTAAGAACATGGATGGGAGGCCATATTTAAAGAAAATTCCAACAAATCGTAGACATGTGTTCATTTTGACCTTAATATTTACAGTTATAGTCTGCTGATATGGTTTTAAAAGAATGATATTTATTGTCTCTAGAATGTTATTCTTTTTTCACAACTAGCACACACACATGAATATTATTGATGCTAGGATCAAGTTTCCTGATCTCAGCAGGAATCAAGGCATTTGTGATAATTAATCATAGGAAGCCTAGTGAATTTTTGTTCCGGTGAATAAGTAAGTAGTTGTTAGTAAAAAGAAAAGATGAAGAAGAGGAAAATTAAATGGATCAAGTAAAGTTATATATACATATATATGTAGACAGAGAGTCCTGGTGTGGCACTGTGGGTTAATGCACAGGACTGCAAAATTGGTTTGAACCTCAAGGTCAGCAGTTCAAGCTCACCTGCCGCTCCTCAGAAATCCTATACAGGGTTGTTATGGGTTGGAACTGACTTCATAGTGCATAACTGACTTCATATAACATAACAAATGTTATAT
>NW_006408531.1:29720040-29727815 GCF_000296735.1 Chrysochloris asiatica
TGTGTGTGTGTGTGTGTGTGTGTGTGTGTGTGAGTCATTGTAAAGTGGGTTTGAATTTCCAACCTTGTAGCAAGCAGACGAGTGCTTATCCCACAGTGCCTCCAGGATGTATACCATACCTCTCTCACTTTCTCTCTTTCCCTACCTCTCTTGGTACCTCCCTCCCCACCCAGAGAGACAGACATAAGCAAATAAACAGCAATACATCTACTAGCATGAGTTGCTGAGCAACACGATCCGTATTTCCCAAGCTGAGGGAACTGAAGAAAAATTTCAAGATTTGACTTGCAATTTGAAAGAGTCTATAGGCAAAATATTGAATGAAGCAGGAAGCATCAAAAGACTATGGAAGGAAAAGACAAAGTCACTGTACCAAAAATAAATTATCAAATTTCAACCAGTTCAAGAAGTAGCACATGATCAAAAGTCAATGATACTGAAGGAAGAAGTCCCAGGTACACTAAAGACATTGGCAAAGAACAAGGCTCCAGGAATTGATGGAATACAAATTCAAATCTTTTAACAAACTAATGCAGCACTCACTCATCTCGGCCAAGAAATTTGGAAGACAGTCACCTGGTCAACTGAATGGAAGAGATCCATATTTGTGTCCATACTAAAGACAAGTGACCCAGTGGAATGTGAAAGTCATCAGGCAATATCATTAATATCACATGCAAGTAAAGTTTTGCTAAAGATAATTCAAAAATGGCTGCAACAGCATTTGGACAAAGAAATTCAAGCTAGATTCAGACAAGGACATGGAATGAAGGATATCATTTCTGACACCAGATGAATCTTGGCTGAAAGCAGAGAATACCAGAAAGATGTTTACCTTGTTAACTATGCAAAGGCTCTTGATTGTGTGGATCATGACACACTATGTACAACATTGCCAAGAATGAGTATTCTGGAACACTTAATTGTGCTCATGAAGAACTTGCACATAGTTAAAGTGTTTGAACAGAACAAGAAAACACCAAATAGTTTAAAATTAGGAAAGGTGTATGCCAGGATTGTATTCTTTCATCATACTTATTCAAAATGTATGTGAGCAAATAATTTGAGAAGCTGGGTTATATGAAGACAAATGTGGCATCAGAGTTGGAGGAAGATTCATTAACAGCTTGCAATATGCAGATGATACAATCTTCTTCAAAGTACAGAACATTTTAAATATTTTACTGATGAAGATCAAAGACGACAGCCTTCAGTATGAGCTGCATCTCAATGTAAAGAAGACAAAAATTCTCACTACTACACTAATAAATAACACCCATAAGAAAGGAAAAAATACTGAAGTTTCAAAGACTTCATTTTGCTTGGATCAACCATCAACACTCATGGAAGCAGCAGTCAAGAAATCAAATGATGTATTACTGCATTAAGCAAATCTACTGCATGAGACCTTTTTAAGTGTTCAAAGATGTCAGTTTGAGAACTAAGTTGCACCTGACCCAAGCCATGGTATTTTCAATAACCTCATATGCATGTGAAAACTGGACAGTGAATAAGGAGGACCATAGAAGAATTGATGCGTTTGAGTTATGGTGTTGGGGGAGAATATTGAAAGTGCCATGGGCTGCCAAAAGAACCAACAGATACATTTTAGAAGAAATGCAGCCAGAGTACTTCCTGGAGGCCAAGGTGGCCAAACTTCACCTTTCATACTGGTGAAGGATATCATGTTTGGTAGGGTGGAGGGTCCGAGAAAAAGAGGAAGACCCCCAATGAGATGGATTGGCCAAGTGGCAGCATCAATGGGCTCAAGTGTGGCAACAGTAGTGAAGTTGGCCCAGGATGAGGCATTGTTTCCTTTTGCTGTACATAAGGTCGCTATAGGTCAGTACCAACTCGATGGCACCTAACAACAGCAACATTAGCTAAATTAATAGATATTCTCATTTATGCAGTTTTCAATACCTTTCAAAACAAAACAAAAACCGAATGCAGTGCCCTTGCATAAATTCAGCTCATATGTTCATATAGGGCAGAGTAGAACCACCCCATAGAGTTTCTAAAACTGTAAAGCTTTATGAAGCCAAACTACTGTCTCTTTCTCCCAGAGAGTTGCTGGTGGTTTTGAACTGCTAACCTTTCTGTTAACAATCCAATGCTTAACCCACTGTGTCACAAGGACCCCCAAACTGCATCTATTGTTGTTGCGGCTAAGTGCCATCAAGTCTGTTCAGACTCATAGCAACCTTACACAGGGCTTGCAAGGAACAGCTAGTGGGTTTGAACTGCTGACCTTGTGGTTAGCAGTCCAGTGCTGATCCTCAAGTGACACACCAGGACTCCAAATAACACATCTAGGCATGTGCTAATCATCAGTACTCTGCACTTGTCATTCTGGAGCAATCAGATACCATCCAGTTCTGTTTGTGAATAGATGAGTCCTGATAGAATGGAAGAAACATATAAAATGGATCATATTAGAGTGGAAGAAAAACATGGAATAAAACTCAAAATCATAAAAACAAAAAAAACAAAAAAACCCACCAGACTTACTGGTCAGAAAGAGACGGGTGGAACTCCCAAGACGATGGCCCTTAGTCACCCTTCAGATCTGAAAATGAGCTCACCCCTATGGCTCAATTTTCAGCCAAACAATAGAGAGGCCTAAAAGGGGCACAGTAAAACTGCAGAAGTACACATACCTTAGGAGAATCAACTATTGGAGGTCAAAAGGCAGCATTTACAAAAGAGCAAAGTTCCGAAGGGCTGGGATATACAGAGGAAAAGAAACAGGAAAAACAGGGTGAAAATGAGATCAGGGATCTTACAGTATAGGGATTGCAGTCAATGATATGAAACAAAATATTTATGAATGTTAAATGGGAAACTTTTCTACTCTGTAAGCTTTCACCTAATTCACAATAAAAATGTTTTTTTAAAAAAAATTGTATTGGACACAATAAAAAGAATTGCCATTGAGTAGATTCAGACTCATGGTAACCCAATATATATCAGAGTTTTACAAAAAAAATCACCTCTGGGAGTCCTGTTAACAATTATTTTCCGAAAAAGATGAGAATATCAGGGGTCAGGGAGACTCAGTTAATAGAGCAGAAAAGCCAGAACAAAAAAAATGCGAATGTTCACACAATGTTAATGGAACCAATGTCACTAAACAACTTGTGTAGAAATTGTTTAATAAGAACCTAAATTGCTGTGCAAACTTTCATGAACACAAAATTTTTTAAAAAATAATTCTATTCATGGCATCTAAACCAGCAGATTTTCAGGGTTTTAAAGCATGTGTTGCTGTATTTCTCAACTAAAAACAAAGCAATATTAATGACTTTCCATTTGGAAGACTAAAACAGGACTTCTTAAGGGTGGATTATGCAGCCAGATAAAATAGAAGCTGCTCTTACTCTCTAACCTTTGCTCCAAATTGAACCCAAGCCTCTTTCTGAGGTTTGGGGAAGTTCAGAGTTTCCCCATTATTCTTCATGTTTGCCTCTTCTGCAGTTTTAGGTTCCAGCTGGAACTAAACATACCCAAAGATCCTAGATGAGGTTGTTCTTATAAAATGTCCAGCCCAGTTTTCAAGACTTGAGAGGTTCAAATAGTTCAGATAAGGTTTGGGAGCAGCAGCCAACCACTTGGATGGATATCCAAACTGAACCTTCTAAATTAAGACCAATATTAACTCCTACAACTAACTAGAGGTAAATAATACCTCTATTGAGCTCACCATGTTTTAGATGCATCTGGATCTCACACAACCTTAACATCTTACTCTTGACATTTCATTTGTTTTTATGGAGATTTTTGCTTTGTAATATTTCAGTAAATTAAATTATAGGCAAAAGAGTAGATAGATAAAGAAGCGTTTTGTAACTTATTTATATTCTTGCCAATTACAAATACTAAATTTCTACTGAAGGATGTACAAGTTATAGAATTGCCGATGAAGATCACCTAATTCTGTGGCAGTGAGAGGGACACAAAGCAGAGGTGTAATTACAATTTTCTTTTCCTTTCATATAAGCAGCATGTAAATAGGTAAATGCTTCAGAGTCAGGATGGAAAACCAAGAATTCATTTTTATTTAAAAGAAAAGGTAAGCATGCTAATTCAAATGGTAATTGAACACAATACAACTCTCATCTCCATTTAAAAATTAATAAAAACAAAAAACAAAACCCAAAACATGACAATAAAGATGGAACCCTAGACAGTGAAGAACTAACCAATAAGCTGACTGACTCATAGTGACGCCATCTGTGGCAGGGTAGAACTGTGCTCCACTGGGTACTCACTGTCTGTTTTTTACAAAGTAGATTGTCAAGTCTTTCTTCTGAGGCAACTCTGGGTGGACTTGATCCACGAACCTTATAGTTCTTGGCTTCAACCTTGCCTAAAATAGTGGTTAAAAGGTCACCTGTTTGAGCTAGCGAATCTTCACACAATGCTGTTGGCATCCATCAAGCTGAAAGCTTATTGATGTCAAGATATTTACATAAAATTGAAAATGCCATCCCACATCAGACATCTGCTTCAGTAACTATTGCATCAATGATAATTTTACAGTCTTATCTCACCAGTTCCTGAACTTCTGCTACAGTGTCTTCATTCATTGGGGTTGATGGTTTTCTTTCTCTGGGTTCATCTGTGGGATCTTCTCCACTTTCCTTAAAATACTTGATTCGTCTAAAAAACTGTTGTTTTATGTGCAGCAGCACTCCTATAAATTTGTTGCAATGCTTCAATAATTTCAGAATATGTCCACTGAATTTTATTTAAAATTTGATAGTAGCCCTTTGTGGTTGTTAAGCACTGTGGAGTCAGTTCTGACTCATAGTGAACTGCACAGAGTTTCCAAGGAGTGGTTGGTAGATTTGAACTGCTGACCTAGCGGTTAACATTCCAATCGTTATCCTACAGCACCACACCAGGACTCTACTAATCCTCTATCCTTGATCTAAAAGTTGTTCTTTCCCATGTCATAAAAGTATCTTTTTTTATTTAATGCTCACAGCACACCACCACCACCAATGAGCTTGTTGTTGTTAGTGCCCTCCAGTCCATTCCGATTCATAGCAAAGGGTTTCCAAGAAGTGGCTGGTGGATTTGAACCTCTGACCTTGTGGTTCCACCAATACATGGGACATGTATAAACATGCTTTGTTTGGAGTAAACAGATGCATGTATAAATTGGAAACGCAGTAGCAATATTTTTAATATACCCTCATTTATTGGATGCAGACCATATTCATGAAAAAACTCCCTTTTAGTCGAGGATCATGGCCTAGCCAAGTTTACACATAACCTTAACCAAGATTCAGTAGGTCTTGATCAAACCTGAAGAAGAAAGATGTGACAGTCTGGTTCTATAAAAAGTTGTGGACTTAGAACCTTATGGAGCAGTTCTAGTCTACGCTATAAAGTTGATATGTGTCAGAATCAACTCCACATCAGTGGGAATTTTGATGTGTTCTGTTTCTCTAGACAACTGAAAGACAGTAAGAGCTAACCCACATGTACTACATACTTACTTACACAGAAGTGTTAACCTGTAGCAATTAAAAATCACTTTACAGTGTAATGTTTTGTAAAAAATAAAAGTTTCAAAGAAGATGCCAACAATAGGGTAGAAAGGTAAAGGAACAGAGAGAGAGATGGCAGAAATCAAATTCTGCCTGCCCTGGTAAAAAATGAATGAGGAGTGACTTTTACAATTAGGCAAAAGATTTAATTACAATAAATTGTTGTTACTATTGTTAAGTGTCTTCAAGTTGGTTCTGACTCATAGCCACCCTGTATAGGGTTTCCAAGACTGCATCTTTGCTGGAGCAGAAATCCTCATCTTTCGCTCGCAGGGCGACTTGTGGTCTCAAACCACCAATCTTGTGGTTCACAGTCCAGTGCTTATCATACAGAGCCACTGTGCTCCCCTTAAAAGAACTAGTAGTACATATGAAGAAAAGACAAACTAAATGAAAACTACCAAACTAAAAACCAGGATTGCATTCTGTCATGTTATTTATCAAGATTGATGTTTATAAAGTAAAAAATAATGGAATTATGAGATGAGCAATATAAAAAAATACCTAAAAAGATTCCTAAGCAGCTGTTAAAAAAAAAAACTTTTAAAACTCATTCAAGCAAAACAGTATCATCGGAGCATTTAAACTGTGAGTAAAATCCAACACAAGCTACAGAACAGACCTGTTGTTGTTGTTAAGTGTCGTCGAATCGGTCCCGACCCATAGCGAACCTGTATCGGGTTTCCAAGGAGCGGCTGGTGAGTTTGAACCATTGACCTTCTGGTTTAAACTGATTTTACTATCCAGCGCATTAACCCACACCGTCACACCAGGACTCCATAGAACAGAGAAGGCAATAAGCATCAACCATGGTCCCAGCTGGTCTCTGACACGGCAGGAGAAAGTCGGGGTAGAAGGCCCAAACATCAGACAGAAAACAGCGCAAAAAAAAAAGGGGGGGGGGGGGGGAAGCGTTTTTATGGGGATTAATTAAAAGGAAGAGGGAGAGCAGATGAAACAAGAAACATTGATTTAAACAAGACACACTAGCAGATACAAGAAAACATTAATGAATATATTAACAAGTATTAACAAAGAAAGAACTGGGGGACAAAATACATTAGAAAATCCAAGACAGAATTCAAGGAATAGGATTATTTTTTAATAATTATCTTTTTAATATTAGGTACAGAAGCAATTTATACATGGTGTTTCTGGAAATCTTTTTATTTATTTTTCAAAAGAATCACCAATTTTATAAACATAGGCAATATGTGATATAAACACCTTTTATAAGTAAAATACTTAAGATCAAATGGGATAACGAAAGTGAATACATTTTGCAAAGTACAGAATATAGTCTAGGTGTAGAATATTATTACTAGTATACATGTAGCTTGCTGTTTTCAGAGTTTTCCATCTATAAATAAAGCTTCCTCAGTAGAAAGATTAGGGTTTCTGCTCCCATAATATTTAAAGTCTTAGAAACCCTGTAAGAGTTGCTAGGAGTTGGGACTGGCTCAATAACACTTAACAACAAATAAAGCTTACTGTAGACCGTGTGGTAGTGTGTAGGAAAAAAATTGTAACTTGTAAACCTCAGAAAGGACAATAATCAATTATCAAATTACACCTAAATAACATAGAGCATCTGTAATCAATTAGAAAGTCAAACTCCATTAGATTAGCAGTTGTAAAATACCGTTGCTGGTGGTAAAACATTTAGATTTTTGCAAAATAAAACTTCCTTTGGTAACATAAAATCCTTTTTAATGTAAAGTCTAGCCAATGGAAACTTTCTTAGATAAAACATAATAGCATCTCTATCTTTCTTCCCCCTCCTACCTTTCTTCTCATGTTCTCTTTGTATCATATTTTTCTCTTCCATCCAATAATAGACACAGAAAAGAGGGTAGGGTCATGTGAGTTGAATCATCCAACTGTATTTATTAATCTGATTGTGTCCAGCATTACTCTAAATCCTGTGATAAAGCAGTTGTAAAGCAGAGGTGAATGCTATGCAAACAAAATGATCAGGTGACAACTATTTTCACATAGTGCTATCAAGGAAAGCCTGTATGTAGAAGGACCAAATGTAAAGTATAAAAAGAAGTCAGGAAGAAATAAATTCAGGTGGAAAACAACAACAAAAAAAGAGCTAGTGCAAAATACTGGAAGTGGGAACAAATGTAGCATTTTTGTGAAATAGACCAGTGTTGTACTAGAGTGTTGACTGGAGAATAATGGGATGATCCTAGATATGTGTCTGAGGAAAAA
>NW_006408531.1:29729085-29729730 GCF_000296735.1 Chrysochloris asiatica
TTTTTGTTTCTTCAGTTTCTTCTGGGATATCTTTTTCTTCCATGCAACCTCTTCTGGTTTAAGCACATTTTGCTCCTTTTCAGTGAGGATCATCTCAATGTGGCACAGGGAGTTCATGTAGGGGTGGATCTGAACATGAGCTCTGTTAAGTTCAGTGGCACATCTTAGGGGCCTTGTCAACCTGGTTGTGTTCAATGACCAGAGAATCCGCATCTAAATCCTTAAGCTTAGCATTGCTCTCTGCATTTCTAAGCACGTGCAGCAAAAATTCAGTCATCTTTTGGTCCATCAACCCTGTGTTCAACCCCACTGTTTGGTTGGGGCATACCTACCAATGCCACCATTGTAATGTCAGAATGGAACACATGATCCTGCAATGTGACATCTTTAAGATACTTGGTAACTTTTTAGATACACATACCTTTGATAGCGTAGTGGTTATGAATCAGGCTGCTAACTTCAAGGTCGGCAGTTCGAAACTACCAGCTGTTCCGTGGAAGAAAGATGAGGCTTTCTTCTCCTGTAAAGATTTGCAGCCTCAGAAACCCTGTGCAGGGTCACTATGAGTCAGAGCTGACTCCACAGTACTTAACAACAACACTTTTGATGGCTTAGGCCAGGCTCATGGGTGTTCTTAAAATGGAG
>NW_006408531.1:29730254-29745370 GCF_000296735.1 Chrysochloris asiatica
TCAGGGAGAAGCATTTGGATTTTAATGTAAGAATGATGGAAAGTATCTGCACACTTAAAACAAGAGAATGACAGGATCTGATTTAAATGACAAGAAAATGATCCAGCCTGCTATGTGGAGCAGAAGAGGCCAACTGAGGGCAAGCAGAGACTACCATCAGTGCTCACATGAGGAAAGATGGTGATGGACTAGAGTATGGCTACAGCAGGTAGAGAAAGGGACAGATTTAGAGCTTTTAAAAAGACATTTATTATTAAATGTATCATTTGTGAAAATATATCAAATTCAGATGATCCATATGGTAAACAAAGTCTGCAACATTTACCAACATCATTTGACCACAGATCCATTTGCAACAGAGCATCTTGAGGAATTGGGGTTTCACAGAGAAAAGTATTAAACACTAAGAATATGTTTCCTCACTATCTAACTAGCATGTTAGACAATGGACCAAATTTCTAATTTTTTTCATATTGCCAGGGATTCTCTGATTTTATGATCTTCCTTTTCAGTTGGTAGCCTCAGTGTCTGACATGTTAAATCTTCAAAACAAATATATATATATATAAGAAATGGGAGACTGACATACATTCAAGGAGCCCTGGTGACACAGTGGTTAAAGTGCTAGGCTGCTGACTGAAAGGTCAGTGGCTAGAGCCCACCAGCTACTCCACTGTGGTAGTCAGTTTTCATAAAGATTCACAGCCTTGGAAACACTATGGGACAATTCTCTTTTGTCCTGGAAGGTCACTAAGAATTGGAATCTACTCAATGGCAGTTAGTTTGGATTTGGTTTGACATGTACTCATGAACACTTCCTTTGAAGAAGTACAGACTGTAATTGAGACTTTTTCATTCATTCCTAACAATTCTGGGTAGAGAGTATTCTCATTTTACAAGTGAGGCTTCAAGCCAAAACCAAAGCTGTTGTCATTGAGTTGATTCTGACTCAAAGCAGCTCAGAGATGCGAACTCATTTACCCAAACTCACAACTATTAACAGATCCAAGAGTCTAAGGCCTATCTAAATCCAGAATCTAAGCCTTTTCCACCATGATTCCCCTCATTACCATATTTCCTTTAAGCAGAATGCCTGCAATTTTTGTCAAATGTTTATGGTACCTTGGATTTATTTCCTTGATATGATTTTTCTATCCAAAGTCTTCTTAATTTCCACCAAATGATTAGGTGGGACCAGGCAAATAGAGTGTACATGACTCTAATGTATGGTTTGTTTTGCCATTCCCTTAGGTTTAAAAGGAGTCCGGGACCATCAAAAAGGAAGAGCATGAGTGGAGCGTGAGATCCCTACTTAGAAAAGTGGCAACAGCAGAGGCAGTGGCATGGAGAGATATCACCAGGCCCACGAACTGAGTAAAGCTGAGTGCCTACAGGCCTGGCTTACAGGAATGTGCCCTTTGGACAGTCACAGACTGGCTAAAAGAGCTTTATAACATTTGCCTGAGCAGGGCAAAGACCAAAGGCCCACATGACTGAGAAGCCAAAGACAAGAATGAGGCATGCCTACAGTATGGCAGAGATGAGACGTTCCTGACTGGAGAACTGCTCTATTTTAACTTGTGTCTGATCCTGAATTGTACCCTGTTGACTTCCCTAATAAACTCCATAATTGTGAGCATTGTTGTAAATTCTATGCGGCCACTACAATGGATTATCTAACCCACATGGAAACAAAGAGTGCTGTGGGAGGGATGGTTGGTGTCAGAATAGGGAAAAGAACATTGTAGGCTGGAGGCATTTCTGACCTCCACTTTAAAGGAATCTACCTTGGGCTTGCTTTAAGTTTGACTCTCCTTTCCCTTTGTGACTCCAGAGGAAGTCAGCTATGGTCTACAAGCTGCTTTTGCATGTTCCTATATAGTTTGTGTCCTCATAGTGGCAAACAATTTATTTTAAAATAAGATAAGCTGTTTGAAGAAGCACTGTGTTTGAATGTCACAACCTTAAAGATAAACTCATATCAAGCATTTTATCAAATGATATTTTAATTACTAATTTATCCAATTTCATTTTATTTTTTTTTAAGTTTTAAGCCTGACCAGTGCCTTGAAATTGGTCAAAGAAAATGTTGGCCTGGGTACTTTTTCCCCTGTCTATGCATAAAATCATTATCCCAGAAATATTTCATCCTTTCCCCCAATTCCTCACCACTTTCTGCCTTCTCTCATGACGTCCTAAGCTGTGAAGCTTGAAGAGGCAGAATTGAAAGGCACTTTACGAGACAGGAGCTCTGGTGACACTGTCAGATAAGTACTGAACTGCTAGTCAAAGTCAGCAGTTCAAACCCTAAAGAGCAGTTCTACACCATCCTATAGGGTCACCATGAGTTGAAGTCTACTCAACAGCAGTAAGGGTTTTATTATTATTATTATTAAGATAAGGAGCTCTGGTAGCGTAGTGGTTACGAATCGGGCTGTAAACCGCAAGGTCAGCAGTTCGAAACTACCAGCGGTTCCACGGGAGAAAGATGAGGCATTCTGCTCCCGTAAAGATTTACAGCCTCGGAAACCCTGTGCAGGGCCTCGCTATGAGTCGGAACCGACTCCACAGCACTTAACAACAACAACAACAACAAGATAAGTCTGTAGAGAGGTCCTGGCATGGCACTATAGGATAAGCATTGGACTGCAAGGGCAGTTTGGACTGCAAGGTCAGCAGTTCAAACCCTTCAGCCACTCCTCAGAATCCTTATACCGGGTCACTGTAAGTCAGACCGACTCTGCAGCACTTAAGAACAAGCTTATAAAAGTGGGTTTCTACGAACCTGAAATACTTCCTCTTCGCCATTTTTGTGACTTCTTTTCTATAATGCCATGTACATTTCAGCTAGAACTTCTAACCTCTGAGGAGTTTTTGTTTGATTATCCTAAACTATTCCCTTGGACTCCTGGTGTGGCACTGTAGAATCAGCACTGGACTGTGAACCACAAGGTCGTCAGTTCACACCTAGCTGCCACTCGTCAGGAGAAAGATGAAATTTTTGCTCCTCTAAAAGATTTAAGGTTTCAGAAACCCTATACAGGGACTCTGTGAGTCAAAACTGACTCCATGGCACTTAACCACAACAACAAAATATTACCTTAAACTGCAATTAAGTTCAAACATTCCTGTGGTTCTTGTCTGCACATAGAACTTGCAAAATGTAATGAACAGCAGACAGTGAGAGTTAACTGCCTTCTTTTTTCCTTTTGGTATTTGAAACAGCCAGCAGAGCTCCTGTGTGCATGGATCCTATACAAATATTTACTTTTAAGAAAAAGCTGATAGAATCTTGTTAAAAATGTTTGCTCAGATTCAAATGTCTTGTTATGCTACATTTTCTTAATCCGTAAATATTTGAACAACATTTGTCTTCTCTACCTGAATCACTTCCAAAACCTCTTGCTTCTAAATTTCTCTTTATATAACTTCTTCCAAGTCAAAATAGGAAGTTACAGGCTGCAACTAAGTATTTTTTGAAAAAAAAGGTTTAAAAAAATAAATTCTTCGTTATATTCCCTCCCTTTTTCCCAACAAAATAAAACAAAACCAAAAAAAAAAAAAAAAATGACCTTTGCTCCTGCGTTTAAAAATAACATACTTTTTAGAGGCACTTGGGATGATTTGAATAAGAACTGAATATTGGATTAAATTGGACAATTACTGTTGATTTTATCAGATGTGATTATGGTATTAAGATTTGAAAAGAATATGTCTTCATTTTTAGAAGCAGCATTGGGAACTAATGAGACATGACCTTTCATCATGTCCTCAAACTATTTTTAACTAATTCAGTCCTAAAATTATCTTACCCATACACAGAAAGTTATAGCAAACATGATAAAATGTTAAGTTTCAAACGTAGGTGGTCAGTATATAAGTTACAAGTAGTAGTTGGCTACAGCAAGAATCAGCTGTGAGGTAGCTACATAACACAATAATAATTCCCTAACATCAGTGTAAGTAAAATCAGAATGCTATCATAATGTCTTAAAACTTTTTTGTATGTTTGAAATCTTTAAGTGGAAAAAAAATTTATTATAAATAATCGCCTTTGAGAAAATGTTATGAAGTAATATATCCTTATACTAGTTACTTGTTTGTTTCTCTGGTTAAGGTCTTATCTATATAATGGTGGTGGCTGTCTACCGTGGAGTCGGTTCCAACTCATAGCGACCCTGTACACGGTTTCCAAAGCTGTAAATCTTGATGGGAGCAGAACGCCTCTTCTTTCTCCTGTGGAACAGATGGTAGTTTCAAACTGCTGACCTTGCAGTTAGCATCCCAATTTGTAACCACACTGCACTACCAGAGCTCCTTTATCTATATAACAGATAAGAAAAAAATAAAGTGAGAAAATGGTTTGCTCAAAAAATACTGTACAGTCAGAACACTTCTGCATCATGAGGTTAAGAGGAAAATCAAAAGTAATAATTATTAAGACTCTCTAGAAAAACCACCTAACCAAATTATAATAAAGGTGGACCGTAAGTTACAATGCATTGTTATCTTGGAATTTGATATTTCATATTAAAAGAGATTGCCTATCTCAGTGGCTCTCAAGGTATATATGAATCATCAAGGGATTTTATGAAAATACATATCATGATTCCAGTGGGACTTAAGAATCTTTATTTCATTTCTAACAAGCTTCAATGATGCTATTGCTGCTGGCTTACAGACCACACTTTGGATCTTTATTGTGCCACATAACCAAGAAAATTACAAATGAAAAAAAAAAAAAAAATCTCTATTTCCACCAAGTTATATATGAACAATACAATCTTTTACAGACAGAGACTTATAAATACTCTAAATATCGGTATGGGGTCCTGATATAGTGATGTAGGATAAGTCAGAAGTTCAACTCACCAGCCACTCCTTGTAAGCCTTATATAGGGTTGATTGGACTTTTAAGAGCAACAGCAAAATTCTATATATTTGAAAACATAGAACCAATATATACGAATAGCTGAGATTTCCCTTTTTCATGCAACTGCCCATCAACATAGAAGTATATTCTATTCTGCTTTCCTTCTGGCCAGTTATACTCCTGGTGTAGTGCTGTAGGATCAGCTCTGGATTGTGAGCTACAAGGTCGGCAGTTCAAACCCATCAGCTGCTCCTCAGAAACCCTATACAGGTTCACGATGAGTCAGAACAAACTCACAGCACTTAACAACAACAACAATAATGTGCTGAAATAAGTATAAAACAAAAAGTCATCTATGATATAATTTTATATACCATATTTTTACATAAATAATGCACACATTAGACATTTTGTATACCATGGAATCTTGTCTTGAGTATTATTTTCATAAGTATGTGTACCAATTTTTTTTTTTACATATTGCTCGCTTCAATTTTTATTTTTGTGTGTGTGCCTTTTTTTTTTTTTTTAATATGTTCAATAGTTTTAATTTAAAGTCTTCATCTTGGAACCTACTGACAGTGGAGGTTTGGTTCCCAGCAGCAAATCCATATAGCCTAATTAGGAGATTCCTTCCCAGGTTTGCGAATTGATTTCTCGGTTGCAGAAAGAACTCACCTTTTCCACTCTGAAATAGCCCTCACCAAGCAGACATCTCCAGCCAATTAGATGGCCACACAATGAAAGGTCACTTAGGTAGGTGAGGCCGCCACACCACAGCTGTGCACATTCTGTTGTGTTTGGCAGGAACAGCATGAGAGCCATGGGTGCAGAAGGATCCTACTCTCCTTGCTCGGATGAGGCAGCTCCAACAGGATACAGGGGGACCTGCAGGGTCAGGGAGCACATGCTGGCACCCACACTGCCCTGCTTCCCAGTTCCAAGTAAGGCCGGCACCACAGGACTCAGGAGCTCATAGGCAATGAATGGCCCCCTCCTGCCATGGCACTAGCTCATGTCCCAGCTGTAGCAAGTGCAATTCTCCAGCCAATCCTCTGCATATCTCCAACATGATGTACCTGAGTGCAGATCTGTTACAAGGAACTAGACTGCTTCCAGGCCTGGCCTCAAACTGATAAAGAGTAAAATACGCAGTTTCTTTTTGTTTTTTTAAGGTTTTTATTGTGGATTGAGTGAAAGTTTACAGGACAGATTGTCAGTTTAACATTCAACAAATCATACACCTTGTTTCATTACAATGATTATAATCCCCTCCACGTACCATCAGTTTACAATATTTCTCTATATCCACTTCAGCTTTAAAAAATAATGATAATAATAACACTCACTCATATATAATAATTTACATCTCCAAAGGGCACATACACCTCCTGGCCACTGGCTCTTAGTCCCTCTCTTCTAAAGAATCTAGAGTCCTCAGCCGCGCCCCCTCTCCATGCCCCCATCTCTGCCTCTGTCTCTGGCGTCACTGCTTCTCTGGATAAGGTCCTGCATTCTATTTGTGCGCTTTTCCCTTGATGGTCCTAGGGTCCTCTGTTTCTGGAACGTAAGATTAACCACTCCCATTTTTGTCACAAAACTTCTACCTTTACAATTGTAACAGTCGCAATTAGTCATGATAACAATTATTCACTATTGAATCACATGAATCTTATCCCCATCTCTTTTCACCAGACCCATTTATACAAAATGAAATCTATTCAGTGGGGACTCTTTCTTCCCCCTCCCCCACCCATACTCTTAAACTAAACTCCATCATGAAACCTTGTGAGCCAGTCACTCCGTGCCTATATCGCCCCCTCATTTTAGGTAGCCAATGTTTATGTTGCCCATCCTTATCTACCCTGTGTACAGAAGGGATAGGATTGATACTTGATGTGAAGACTCCTTCCCTCTATGTTGGTATCTAGAGTAACTACCGCTCTGAATATAGCTCAGGTTTATCAAATTGTTTGGTGGGTGGTGGTGGTGGTCAAGTGCTGTGGAGTTGGTTCCCACCCATAGCAACCCTCCATAGGGTTTCCAAGACTGTAAATCTTACAGGAGCAGAAACCCTCATCTTTCTCTTGCAGAATGGCTGGTGGTTTCAAATTATTGACCTTAAATTAAGGTTAGCAGCCATTTTAGGAAGACTTCAGGGATTATTTTTGTTTTCAGGTTTAAAGATTATTTTAGGACGGTTACAAATCGGGCTGCTAATCTCATGATCAGCAGTTCGAAACTACCAGCTGCTCTGAGGGAGAAAGATGAGACTTTCTGCTCCCGTAAAGATTTACAGCCTCAGAAACCCTGTACAGGGTCGCTATGAGTCGGAACCGACTCCATGGCACATAACAACAACTTGTTTTTCTACTATACAAGTCCATGTGGTCCTAGCCCATTGCTGATGGCTAGCAAGGTCTTCCTTGTAGGTCTCTCCAAAGTCTTCCTTGGTTTAGAGAGTTACTGCCTGATGAGCTTCACACATTTCCCTTAAATCCTACAACTAGAGAACTCTGAGGCACACAATCCCAGATATATGTTTACTTTTGAAAAATAAATGAAGATAATTTAATAAAAAAAAGTTTTCTTTATAACAGTTATAACTATAATAGTTAAGAAAATTACTCTGAAGTATGTGACTATTGTAGTGTGTAGCTCTTGATCCATGTCTTTATAATTATCCTGGGAATTGTGTTCCCTACCTATGAAACCAATCTTCGCACGTACTGATTTCCAACAAATTATTCTCACTGAATGATGTCAATGATACTGTGATACAGCTAAAGGTCTTGGGATTCATTTAACCAAAGATGTATGATTTTCCCTCTCTCTCATACCTAACAAATATGTATTTAAACTGAATCTGTAAGACATTAAATCACTCTCGACTGACCATCTTGAGTCTCCTGTCACTTTAATCCTCGGTCCGCCACTTGGTAAACCCAGTTCATGCAGGGCTGGCCCCTGCATCTAGTTCTTGAGAAGCTAGATTTTATGAAGAAGATGTGGCATCAGGATTTGAAGTAGACTCATTAGCAACCTGTGATATGCAGATGACTCAACCTTACTTGATGAAAGTGAAAAGGACTTAAAATACTTACTGATGAAGATCAACAACCACAGCCTTCCATATGGGTTGCACCTCAATGTAAAGAAAATAAAAATCCACAGTCCTGGACCAATACCTAACATCATGATAAATAGAGAAAAGATTGCAGTTGTCAGACTTCACTTTCCTTGGATCCGTCATCAACACTCATGGAAGCAGCAGTCAAGAAATCAAAGGACATAGGGCATTAGGCAGATCTGCTGCACAAGACCTTTTTAAAGTGTTTAAGACCAAAGAAGTTAGTTTGACGATTAAAGTGTGTGTAACTCAACCATGGTATTTTCAATAGCCTCATATGCATGTGAATGTTGGACAATGAATAAAGAAAACTGTAGAAGAATTGATGCATTTGAATTATTATGTTGGACAAGAATAATATAAATATCACGAACTGCCAGAAGAACACAGATTTTGGTATCTGGAAGTCAGTTTTTACTGTAATAAAATGTTCAAAATATGACTGGGGGACTAGGTGGTGGGCAAAACCTGGAAAGACTGAGGAAAGTGCTAGTGAAAATCTAAAGGATCTTAAATTATTAGCAGATTTCTGATAGTCTTCTACAAAGCTGTTGGTAAGTGATCAAAGGAAATAGGGAAATGCTACTGGAAAAGGAAAGGAAAAGGATCCTGATTACACAGTGAGAAAGAATTTAGGAACCAATAATTGTGATAAGGTGAAAAGTAAAAACCCAAAACAGTAAAAATTGTGCCTAATGATCTGAGCAATCTAGACAAAGACATTCCCAAGCACTGTTGCTGATATACCTGGCCCCTTCTGCTTATGATAAAATCCAAGAGGAAAAAGAAGCAAAAGCGAAGACTGTTAACCATGAAAAATTCAGTATTTACTATTGGGCTGCGAACCACAAGGTCAGCAGTTCGAAACTACCAGCCGCTCCGTGGGAGAACGGTGAGGCTTTCTGCTCCGGTAAAGATTTACAGCCTCGGAAACCCTGTTCAGGGTCGCTGTGGGTCAGAACCGACTCAATGGCACTTAACTACAACAACCAGAGTGTAAATAGTACTAAAATTAACAAATTGCTTCTAGGTAGATCAGATCAAAAGCATAGTAAGAAAATATGTTTGAAACTTAAGTAAATAAACTTAAGAGTGTCACTTTGTTTGAACCTCAGAAAGACCTAAGGCAGTGCCTCAGAGCACTGTCATATCAGGGAAAACACTTCCTAAGAACTTTAATAGTGTGCCTCACAGAACATTTCGTTTAGTTAAATATTTAAGATGCTGTCTTTCAGCAGCTTCTGCAGCAATATAACAGAATTTATATCATAGGGTTTTGTGGTTGTAGCTGTTCTGTAATGGGGAAAACCCCAATAAGATTCATAAGAGACTCACAATGTTTTTAAGGGTACTTTATTTGCATAAATATCACCAACCTGGACTTAAAGGGACAGGATAGTACAAAATGGTAAGAATCCTTTGGACCTCAAAATAAATATGAGCAGAAATCAGGCTGAGAAAACTACTCATCTGAAAACACAACTATAAACTATGAAAGAGAGAAAGAAGGATGGCCCAGAACATAGAACCTAGAATCAAATCGATGGAGCCAAGTACCATGTGAAATTATTCTGGGAAGTATTAGAAATGAGTCCTAATCAAGGAATTGCCACCATATGCCCTGCTGGACTTCAGCATTACTATGAACCAGTGATTCCTCTGAGCGTCCCCTTTTACCCCTTTTTAGATGATATGCTCTACAGCAGTTAATTTATTTCTGTCCCAGTATTAAAGTACAATTAAAACCAAATTGTAACTTTGATTTAAAATATTTCATATTGATAGCAATTATACCCAAGGAACTATACTTGGGAGCTTCATTTGTATGGGTGCCATATTCAGATGATTAGATTCTGGTCCTCAATCATGCTGACCCCATGTGTGCAGAGTAGAACTGCTCCATAGGATTCTCAATGCTGTGACTTTTTGGAAAAAGATCTCCAGACCTGTTTCCCTAGGCAACTTTGGGTGGGTTCAAACTGCCAACATTTCACCAAGTAGCTCAGCTCCTCGTTGTTGTTGTTAAAGGCCATCGAGTCGGTTCCAACTCATAGCGACCCTATATTGGGTTTCTGAGGAGTGACTGGTAAGTTTCAACTACTAACCTTGTGGTTCAAACTGACCTTGTGGTCAACTGCTTACCCTACAGCACCACACCAAGATTCCGAGACTCCTCGTGAGTACTAAAAAGATCTAGAGCTGATTTTAAAATAATCTTTCTGCTACCCCATTCTGCTTCTTAATTATTTTTCACAAATTCAACTATAATTAATAAATATTACCCTGAAGTTCTTCTTTACCATAAACTTTATGTAGCTGATTTTCTAGCAATATAACCTATTCAAACTTCACACAACCCTCCAAAATAACTAGAGACTAAAAAGTTTGAGAAGAATGAAAAGCTACAGCAGTTTCTAGTTTCTAATTACAATACAGAATTCTAATTCTATTTCTAATTTCAGTTACTATAATCAAACTTCGGTTATATCAATTTTTTAAGCTAAAACATTCAAAGCAGAAGTTTTCACTTACCTAATTGGCTACCAATACAAGTGCAGATTCAATCCATCTGTCCCTAAGTGGGTATGTGCATTTCTGCCAGTCTGCCCTTTGTTTTGGTTTTATATTACCCTTGTAAAGCCTTGTTTCCCATGGAAGGAAAACTTATAACGGTCACTCTTCTAGTCTGTGTATTTCAACTATAATAACTTTTAAAACTGGACATAGATTTTTTTGGCACTGCTTTAAGAATGAGGGAAAGAGGTTTAAACCAGTAACATTCTCCCAGCATCACCATGAGTTCTATAGATGCTTAGAAACACACACCCAGCACAACATAGGTATCTGATCCTCTAATAAAATGGTTGACTTCCAGGTGTGGGGAAACTTTACTCTACCAAAATTTATAACATCTTTGCAGGACATACAAAATTACCACCTTAAAAATTAGCCTCCTTAAAAAAAAAAAATTAGCCTCCTATATTTTGTCATTTAATTAACTTTTCCCAAAGGAGCTCTGGTAGCATAGTGGTTATGAGTCAGACTACTAATCTCACTGTCAAAACTATCAGCAATTCCATGGGAGCATTTCTGCTCCCATAAATATTTACAGCCTTGGAAACTATGTAGGGTCACTATGAGTCGGAAACGGCTTCACTGGCACATTACCAACACCGCAAAAGTGATGGCTGGAACTACAGTTGCCTTAGCAGGGCTAGGCCAAATGATTTCAGGGCTTCATGCTGCCCAAGGGTTGGACATTCCTCTCCCCTGCTCTAGAGAGGAATAGCACTTGTTCCAGCTTTAATCATTCATATGTGCTGCCAAATCACACCCACATTCAAGGCTTCCTAGAATGACTGCTCACATACTCTTCCAATGAAACCATAATGCCCTTTTCAAATTAAAAAATATATAAACAAATGGGATTTTCACAGATTCAGAGTCCCATGTCAAGCTTTCTCTTGATTTGCAAATAGAAAGCATTTATGTGGATAATGATAATAAAACTATAAGCTGATGTATGTATGTTTAGTGCTAGGAACTATTCTAACCTAATTAATTTTTTATTTTAATTTTTTAACCCACTTAATTTTTGTAATAACTTTTTTGCTAGATCTTATTATTATTACCCACATTTTACACATAAAGAATTGAGGTCTAGGAAAGGCAAATATCTTGCCCAAGCTATTTGCCTAACTCATAAATAGAACTGGGACTTGAACCCAAGCAATTTGATACCGGAGTTCACTATTTCAACCATTAGGCAAGAGTTGCGAAGGGATTTCCTCTTGTATGTCAATTTCTGTTGATTGACAGTGACTGACTGGAGTAGGTTGTTGAAAAAAATCAGTATCCAGCTTCAGTATGATGGGACCAAAATTGACTAGTAATGCCTTCCATGACAACATTAGATGTTTGACTCATATTCTAGGTACTTGCCTTCCCAGAGAAATTGAAAAGAGAAAGAATGATTATTGATCTGTGATAATTAACTCTCAAAATAAGCATAGTCTAGGTTAAAGCAATTCACTAAGTGTGCCAAGCTCTGCAAAGTAATTTGTCTTCCTCTGTGTTCTGCTTATAGCAAAAAACTACCAGTAATTAGAGCTTGACTTAATTTTCTTTCTCCCACACTCTGAAAGGATATTTTTAAAATAAAAAATAAAAGGATGGAGGGAGCATAGGAAAAAAGAGAAAAGACAAGCTGCTTAGAAAGCCATCAAATTGGATGATGAGTTAACTGTTCAATTTCAAGCAAATTTAAGGGGGAAAAACAGGAAATAACTGAATATTATTTTCTGATAGTTCCGATAGTGGAAATTCATATAGAAAATTATGACCTAAACCTGGTAGAATCACATTTTTACAGTATTTACCTATGTTTCTTTATTATTCTTATATTAATTTACTTATTTTCCCTTAATTTTAACAGATTTTATGTCCTCTGTTCATTGATTTAGGATTAATATTAAGCACGGTTTCTTGGGGTTTTTTGTTGAAGACATTTTACAAAGTGAAGATAATATGACTTCTGTCCAGACTCTTCCAACAGAAGAGATGGAGAAAGACAGAAGAACGTTCTGATGAAAGTGAAAAATCTCTTTAGATCCTAAAGAGAAGATCTCATGTCTTGATTCCTGGAGAAGAGCCCAGGGAAAACAGAAATAATAGAGATATATTTATGAAATAGCACAACAAAAACACCACCAACAAAAATAACAAAAAACCTAGGTCATACAAAAGATGCTTCCAAGGAAATGCCTCCAGGAAGCACTAACTATGCTTGTTCTGGGAGTTGTTCAGGTCAATAATCAGCCTCTTTCTCAATTTCTCTAGGAGGACAAGTGCCTACGAAGGGAAAAACTCTGTGACTCCTCCAGATCTCCAGATTTAAAAGACCCTAGGCAGAGAAACACTGTCAGATATAGTGCCCCTCAGTTTGGAAGTCACTCAAAATGCAACGGGGGAAGAGCTGCCTCCTCAAAGTAGAATTGACTGTGATGACAAGAATGGAGTAAAACCCATGGAACCTTCATTTGCTAATGGGGCACAACTAAAAATAAGGAGAAACAGCTATAAACATTGATTGAAAATCGGAACATGGAATGTACAAAGTATGAATCTGGGAAAATTGCAAATTGTCAAAAATTAAATAGAACACATAAGCATCGATATCTTAGACATTAGTGAGATGAAATGGACTGGCACTGGCCATTTTGAATCTGATGAACACATGGTTTACTATGCCGGGAATGAAAAATTGAAGAGGAATGGGTTGCATTCATTGTCAAAAAGAACATATCTAGATCAGTCATGAGGTACAACGTTGTCTGTGATAGGATAATATCAATGCACCTATAGGGTAGCCCAGTTAATACCACTATTATTCAAATATATGCACCAACCACTAAAGCCAGTGAGGATGAAATAGAAGAATTCTACCAACTTCTTCAATCTGAAATTGATCAAACATGCAATTAAGATGTACTGATCATTACTGGTGATTGGAATGCAAAGGTTGGGAGCAAAGAGGAAGGATCAGTAGTTGGAAAACATGGCCTTAGTGATATAAATGCTGCTGGAGAACGCATGATAGAATTCTGAAAAACCAATGATTTGTTCATTTCAAATACCTTCTTTAGACAGCATAAGAGATGACTATACAAATGGACCTCACCAGATGGAATACATAGAAATCAAATTGACTACATCTGCATAAAGAGAAGATGGAAAAGCTCCATATCATCAGTCAAAACAAGGCCAGGGCCATATGCAAATTCAAACAGAAGCTGAAGAAAATGAAAACAAGTCCATGAGAGCCAAAATATGACCTTGAATATATCCCTCCTGAATTTAGAGATCATCTGAAGAACAAATTTGATACATTAAACACTAAAGACCAAAGATCAGAAGAGTTGTGGGATGACATCAAGAACATCATGCATGAAGAAAGCAAAAAGTCATTAAGAAGACGAGAAAGAAAGAAAAGGTCAAAATGGATGTCAGAAGAGACACTTCAAGTTGCTCTCCAGCATAGAGATGCTAAAGCAAATGGAAGAAATGAGGAGGTCCAAGAGCTGAAGAGAAAATTTCAAAGATCAGCTCGAGAAGATAAAGCCAAATATTACAACAAAATGTGAAAAGATCTGGAATCAGAAAACCAAAAAGGAAGAACACGCTCAGCATTTCTCAAGCTAGGGCTACTGAAGAAAAAATTCAAGCCTCAGCTTATATTATTGAAAGATTCTCTGTTCAAAATTATTGAATGATGCAGAAAGCATCAAGAAAAGATGGAAGGAACCATAGATGGAGAAGAGCGAAGAGCAGAATCCTACCCAGAGAGGTGGTGAGGCCTGAGATGGAGGCAGAGAAGACGACATCAAGAGATGAGTATCTCCTCAACTTAATTTGCAAGCCCTGAAGGAGCGTCTTAGTGAATTCCTTGGAGAAGATGCTGTTGCAGAAAAATTTTTATTTCTGAAATGTATAGGAAATAATTTAGCTGTGGTTAAGGCAAAGCAAGACTCAGAACTGAAACTCAAATCATTTGCTCCTCTTTATGCTCTTCAACCAGAATTATATTTGCTTCCTATTGTGGACCATTTAGGAAATATTTACTCAGCCTCATCCACTGTTTCATTAGGTGGACAGCAGACTATTAATGCTGCGACTAAGGAAGATGGAATTGTTCAGAGTCTGCTCAGTGAGATTTTGTCAAAGGAAGAGCCTGGAACAAATCCCAGTTTGTTAGAAAACACTTTGAAAGTACTTCTTAACGAGGATCAGGAGGAAGGTGATTTCAGCTGGATTCGGAAAGACAAAGTGTTTACTATATTTCATTTTAGCAGTCAAATCCATGAGCAAATTGTGGGCAAATTTATAGCCTTGCTGACATAATATAAAAGGAATGCTACAATTCCATTTGAAAAAAAAGAAAAGAAAAGATGGAAGGAATACACAGAGTCACTGTACCAAAAGGAAATGGTTCATATTCAACCTTTCAAGAGGGAGTATATGATCAAGAGCCAATGATACTGAAGGAGGAAGTCCAAGGTGCATTGAAGGAATTGGCAAAGAACAAGGCACCAGGAATTGATGGAATAAAAATTG
>NW_006408531.1:29746275-29753671 GCF_000296735.1 Chrysochloris asiatica
AGTCAGGAAATCAAATGACGTATTGCATTAGGCAAATCTGCTGCACAAGACCTTTTTAAAGTGTTGAAGAGCAAAGATGTCAGCTTGAGGACTAAGGTGCTCCTGACCCAAGCCATGGTGTTTTCAGTAACCTCATATGCATGTGAAAGCTGGACTGTGTATAAGGAAGACCGTACAAGAACTGATGCTTTTGAGTTATGGTTTTGGAGGAGAATATTGAAAGTGCCATGGGCTGCCAAAAGAACCAATAGATCCGTGTTTGAAGAAGTGCAGCCAGAGTGCTCCTTGGAGGCCAAGATGGCCAAACTTTGTTTCTCATACTTTGGACATATTGTCAGGAAGGTCCATTCACTGGATATCATGTTTGGTAAAGTAGAGGGACAGAGAAAGAGAAGAAGACCCTCAACAGGATAGATTGGCCAAGTGGCAGCATCAGGGACTCAAGCGTGGCAACAGTCGTGAGGTTGGCCCAGGATCAGCAGTTTTTCTTTCTACTGTGCATAAGGTCACTATGAGTTGGTACCAACTCGATAGCACCTAACAACAATGACAACAAGGCAGACTTACATAGATACCAGTGTTTTGGCATAGCAGATAGAAGCAGAAACATTGTTTGCTTCTATAGTGGCACAGAAGCAGAAAGCAGAACACTCACAGCTGAAGAAGTCATTTCAGTTGCAAACCATGTGAAATAACAACCTAGAACGAATTTGTCTAGTGGGTGCATCATTTTCTATAGTCATAGAAAATGACACATAGATACCCCCCTAATGTCTTGCCTGGCAATACATGTTTTTGTTGTTTAATGTGGTCGAGTCGGTTCCAACTCATACCAACCCTGTATAGGGTTTCCAAGAAGCAGCTGGTGAGTTTGAACTGCCGACCTTGTGGTTCAAACTAACTTTGTGGTCCAGTGCTTTAGCCCAGAGCTCACATAATCTCCTTCAAAACCTTAGTTACATTCTTTAGGAGGAGAAATCCTAAATTAATTGAAATAAATAATCGACATCACAATACTAGCAAGAGGTTCAGAACAGATAATAAACTGAATTATATCAAAATTTAAAAGCTACATTCTTTACATTTGAATTTGTAGACAGAGATTCATCCTACTTTATACTTTTTTAAGTCTAAGAAATAATTAGGAAGAATAAAATCATTAGTAATTAATAGCAAGATGATTTCTTAGCTCATAAGTTAGATACAAAGAGATAAAATTCAGTTTGAATATCAATCAAGTGATCTCAGAAGACAATCTATTAGATTACAGAATATGAAATGGTATTCATGGTAAAGAACTAGGGGCCCTCTTACTCAGAGTTATTAACACTAGACCAAATAAGTCAAAGAAAGATTTCAATGGAAAACAATCATGGAAGTGTCTGTAGATTGTTTAATCTTGCCTTTGTATTCTATGAGTTCAATCCTGAACCATGTCAAATACTTATGGGCTAATGCAAATATTTTCTAAACCTAACCTTCTACCCTAGAGAAAGTTTACTTCCTGAGCATAACTAGTGAAGTCCTTTAAGAGCAATCCTAACTGAAGTCACAAGTATCAACTTGAAGAATCAAAGCAATAAATTACTGAATAAGAGCTCTGACACGTGCAAATGTACATCCTCTGGACTCAAATACATTCACACATTCACAACTTCTGTCTACAGAACCAAGCACATGAGGAAATGGACTCAATTGTCAAACACAATTTCAACCAACCAAATTCAAGCAGATAATTCCAAAGAGTCAGGCCAAAGAACAAAGTCACCCTTGCCCAGCTGGATGGGACGTGTTAAACCTATTAAGCCTCCTAAGTACTATCAGATCACCAATAAGTCTAAAAAAAAAAAAAAATGTCAATTTGATATAACTTTAAGAGCAGAGACTCTCATTTTTGTGGTATAGATTTCTAATAACCAAAAAGTGTTTAAAAAAAAAAAAAATACTGTAACCAAAAGCTGTGTATAGTTACATGTGAGGGGGCTTCAAAAATTTGTGGAAAAAATCCATTGTTGTTACCCTCCATTTTTCTACAAACTTTTTGTAGCTCCTTTGTATGTATATAGGCATATATATGTTGTTGTAAAGTGCCGTAAAGTCGATTCTGACCCATGGTTACGAATCGGGCTGCAAACCTCAAGGTCAGCAGTTCAAATCTACCTGTTGTTCCATGGGTGAAAGATGAGGCTTTCTGCTCCCATAAAGATTTACAGCCTTGGAAACATTATACAGGGTTGCTATGAGTCAAAACTGACTCCATGGCACATAAACATCAAGCATATATATGGATGGGTAATTTTGTGTATATACAGATGTGTGTATACCATACATATAGTGATAGAGGGGACAGCTACAGACCCTTTTGGATATAGTAAAATAGCTTGTGAAACTGTTTCTTCTGGGCTTAAAGGCGTAAGACTCAATCAATTGACATAAAGTACTTTACATAGTTCATACTTTGTCTCCTAGTGAGGTGAATAGTATCTGGAGACTTAAAAGATTGTATGCAGCCTAAATTGTATATATAATACAATATAGGTTTCTATTCATCAGAACCACCACTCGTCTATCAATTTGTTGTACTGTGGTGGCTTGCTGGAAGCTATGACACAGATATTTTAAATACCAACAGGGTCATCAACTGTGGCAGGTTTCAGCTGAGCTTCTAGACAAAGAAAGACAAGAAAAAGGAGAGACAGATTACTTCTGCATATTTAATCAATGAAAACCTTATGAAAAACAGAGAATACACTGTCAGCACCAGAATGTTGAATAATTGAAACATGATGAAGAGCTCCAGAATATTTTCAGATATAATGCAGGTAGTTGAGCCCCTCAAGTTGGAAGGCACTCAAAACACTACTGGGGAAGAGCTGCTTCCTTAAAACAGAGTTAACCATGATGACATGAATGGGTAAAGCCTTCAAGACTTTCATTTGTTGATGGTGCACAATTCAAAATGAAGAGGAACAGCTGTAAGCATCCATTAATAATTGGAACATGGAATGTACAAAGTATAAAATTAAGGAAATTGGAAGTTGTCAAAAATGAAATGAAACACATTAACATCAATATTTTACGCATTAGTGAGCTGAAATAGACCGTCATTGCCATTTTAAATCTGACAATCACATGGTTTACTATGCTGGGAATGAAATTGAAGAGGAAAGGTATCCCAGTCATCATCACAAAGAACATACGAAGATCTGTCTTAAAATACAATGCTATCTGCAATGAGAAAATATCCATATGCCTACAAGGAAAACCATTTCATACCACTATTATTCAAATGTACGCACCAACCACTAAAACCAGTGATGATGAAATGGAAAAATTCTACCAACTTCTTACTCTTAAATTGATTAAACATGTAATCAAGATGTTTTCATGGTTACTGGTGATTGCAATGCTAATGTTGGAAACAAAGAGGAAGGATCAGTAGTTGGAAAATATGGCCTTGGTGATAGAAACAATGCTAGAGATCACATGATAGTATTTTACTAGACCAATGACTTCTACACTGCAAATATCTTTTTAAAACATCAAGACTACTATACACATGGATCTTACCAGATGGAATACACAGAAATCAAATTGATTACACTGCAGAAAGAGATAGTGGGAAAGCTCCATATCATCAGCCAAAACATGGCCGGGTGTACACTATGAAACAGATCACTAATTGCTCATATGCAAGTTCAGGCTGAAGCTGAAGAAAATTAAAGCAAGTACATGAGAGACAAAATATGACCTTTAATATATCCCACCTGAATTTAGAGATCGTCTCAAGAATAGATTTGATGCATTAGATACTAAAGACCAAAGACCAGAAGAGTAGGAGAATGACATCAAGAATATCATACAGAAAGAAAGCAAAAGGTCATTAAGAAGATAAGAAAGAAGGGAAAGACCTAAATGATGTCAAGAGACTCTGAAACTTGCATTCCAGTATAGAGATGTTAAAGCAAATGAAAGAATTGAGGAGATAAAAGAACTGAACAGAAATTTTCAAAAGGCAGCACAAGAAGACAAAGTCAAACATTGTAACAAAATGTACAAAGACCTGGAGTTAGACAACAAAAATATGAGAATATGCTCAAAATTCCTCAAGCTGAGGGAGCTGAATAAAAAATAAAAAATTCAAGCCTCAACTTGAAATATTGAAGGATTCTCTGGTAGCGTAGTGGTTACAAATCAGGCTGCTAACTTCAAGGTCGGTAGTTTGAAACTACTAGCTGTTCCACAGGAGAAAGATGAGGCTTTCTGCTTCTGTAAAGATTTGCAGCCTCGGAAACCCTGTGCAGAGTCACTATGAGTCAGAACCTACTCCATGGTACTTAACAACAACAACATGGGCAAAATGGAGTCCCAGTGTGGCGCTGTGGGTTAATGCGCTGGTCTGTTGTTGGTTTGAACTGCAAGGTAAGTGGTTCATATTCACCAGCCACTCCTCGGAAACCCTATGTAGGGTCACAATGGGTCAGAACTGACTCAATGGCACTTAACAGCAATATGGACAAAATATTGAATGATGGAGAAAACATAAAAAGAAGATGGAAGAAATACACACAGTCATTGTACCAAAAGAAATGGTCGATGTTCAACCATTTGAAGATATAGCATATGATCAAGAGCCATTGATACTGAAGGAAGAAGTCCAAGGTACATTGAAGGTATTGGCAAATAACAAGAGTTCAGGTATTGATGGAATACAGATTCAAATCTTTCAACAAACTGATGCAACACTGGAGGCACTCACTCATCTATGCCAAGAAATTTGGAAGACAACTTCCCGGCCAACTGACTAGAAGACATCCATATTTGTGCCTATTCCAAAGAGAGGTGACACAACAGAATGTGAAATCATCAGACAATATCATTAATATTCCATGCAAGCAAATTTTTATAAAGATAATTCAAAAACAAATGAAACAATACACTTACAGAGAACTTCCAGGTGTTCAAGGCAGATTCAGAAGAGAATATGGAACTAGTGTATCATTGCTGATGTCAGATGGATCTTGGCTAAAAGCAGAGACTAGCAGAAAGATGTTTACCTGTGCTTTATTGACTATGCAAAGGTTTGTTGTTGTTGTTGTTTTCCTTTTTTGAACCACTGACCTTGCAGTTCAAACTGACATTGCAGTCTTGCACACTGATCCACAGTGCTACAGCAGGACTCCAACATTTATTTATTGCAATCTAATAGAGAGACCAATGCTATGCGTGCTTCATAAAAATAATATGGACGTATTTCTTCTTTTTCAATGTTCTGGGACAGATCATGGAGCACTGGGCTAACTGGTCTGTGAAGGTTTGGTAGAATTCCCCTGTCAAGCCAACAGGCCAAGTGTCTTTTTGTGAGGGTAGTTCTTTAAAGGAGCCCTGGTGTGGTATGCAAAGGCTTTTGATTGTGTGGATCATGACAAGCTATGGACAGCATTGTGGAGAATGAGTATTACAGAACACTTAATTGTCCTCTTGAGGAAACTGTACATGGATAAAGAGGCAGCTGTTGGAACAGAACAAAGAAACACTGAATATTTAAAATTAGGAAAGGTGTGCACCAGGGTCCTATTCTTTAACCACACTTAATCAATCTGTATGCTAAGCAAATAATCTGAGAAGCAAGGTTATATGAAGAAAAACGTGACATATTAGGAATACCCATTAACAACCTGCAATATACAAATGATGCAACATGCCTTGCTGAACGTGAAGGGGACTTAACATACTTACTGATGAAGATCAAAGACCACAGCCTTTACTATGGGTTACACCCCAATGTAAAGAAAATGAAAATTCTTACCAATGGACCAATAAACATCCATACACGTGGAGAAAAGATTGAAGTTGTCAAAGACTTAATTTTGCTCAGATCAGTCATCAGCACTCATGGAAGCAGCAATCAAGAAATAAATGACGTATTTCTTTAGGCAAATCTGCTTCACAAAACCTCTTTAATGTGTTGAAGAGCAAAGATGTCAGTTTGGGGACTAAGGTGCGCCTGACCCAAGCCATGGTATTTTCAGTAACCTCATACACATGCATAAGATATATCGTGAATAAGGAAAGCCATAGAACAATTGATGCATTTGAGCTATGGTGTTGGAAGAGAATGTTAAAAGTACAATGGACTGCCAAAAGAACAAACCAATCTGTGTTGGAAGAAGTACAATAAGAATGCTCCCTGGAAGCCAAGATGGCCAGACTTAGTCTCTCATACTTTGGACATATTTTCAGGGAGGACCAGTCCCTGGAGAAAGGACATCATGTGTGATATAATGGAGGGTTGGAGATGAACTGGTACAATGGCAGCAGCAATAGGTACAAGACCACACAGTGTTTCGTTCTGTTGTGCATAAGTTTGCTATGAATCGGTACCAGTTTGATGGTACCTAACCACTTCAACAACAACTCATCAGAAGAAAAAATTAAAGGCAGAAACCAAAGTCTCAGAGAAGAAATCAGTCTAGAGGATTAATAGCAGGCAACAACCACAGTCTCATCTATCCTGAAACCAGAAGAACTAGAGAGTGCTAGCATCACTTATTGTGGTCTAATCAAGACCACAAGAGATAGACCCTGAGAGATTGGGGCTGAGGGAGAAACACACAACAGATCTCAAATTTTTAAACAGTCCAGACTTACTAGACCAGTTGAGACTCGAGGACTCCCTGAAGTTATCTTGTGAAACTTTCAATCTTGAACCAAAAGTATCCCAAGGTCTCCTTTTAACAAAATAGCAGACTGACACCCAAAATCAAGGCTATTCCCAGTGAGCATAGTGCTGAATCTAAAACCCATCTATATGAGACCAAAATGTCAATATTTACCCTAAAGCAAAACTGAAAAATGTAACTGAATAATTTGTATAGAAATTTTCAATTGGGAACCTAATTTGTTGTCTAAGTTTTCACTGAAAATACAATAAAGTATTATTGTTTTAAAAAATATATGTATGAAGTAGTGTTCAGGCATTTTGATATCTACCTTTTTCCAAAGGATGATGAAAAATGCTACAGTTTATCCAAGTTCTTAAAGGCACTGCCAGGCTGAGTTCTTTAGAGAAGAAAGATCAGTAAAGCATTTGTATAAGCACGCTGCTGTTGAGTGCTGTCAAATCAATTCTGACTCATAACAATACTATATAGGGTTTCTGAGGCGTTTCTGGTGGATTTGAACCACCTACATTGTGGTTAGCATTCCAATGCTAATAATCATACCGTGTCAAACCAGGATGCCACATAAATATGTAGACAGAGATTCATTTCAAATAAATGGTTAACATTGTTGTGGGGGTTGTTGTTGTTGTTGTTGTTAAGTGCCGTCGAGTCGGTTCCGACCCATAGTGACCCTGTACAGGGTTTCCGAGGGTGTAAATCTTTACGGGAGT
>NW_006408531.1:29754576-29761709 GCF_000296735.1 Chrysochloris asiatica
ACCCTAAAAGATATTCATTTATTAGCTAAAAGACTTCCTCAAGCTGACATCTCTGCTCTTCAATATTTTAAAAAGTTCCTGTGCAGCAGATTTGCCCAATGCAATACGTTGTCTGATCTCTTGACTGCTACTTCCTCGAGTGTTGATAGTTGATCCAAGAATGAAGATCTGATATTTTACATTCTATTTTGAAATTTATAAAAAATTGTTTTACACTACTAACTAGGGCCACCCAGAGGCACTGTCATAACCCAAAGGACTGTCTCCTACCTGCTAATATATGATAGATTAGGATGCAAACATACCTTCTGGTTGTCCCCAAATCACAAAATCAAACTTTTAAAAAATTGCGAAGTGCAAAACCTGTAGAATGGGTGTAAAACTACGATACCCAAGCTGTCTCCAGACCACGATAAAGATATACTATGGAAAAAGAGCTTTATTAAAAATAAGATGATGGTTTCAAATACAGAAAAATTTTAACTTCAAAGTCAAAATAATACAACAAAATGATAATATAAAGATTGTGAGCAAAATGATGACAAAGAAAGAGAAACCATAATATCGATTTTGTCCTACAAAGTTTCTACCTTTCCAGTCCAGTCTGAAAGGTTTTATTATTATCCCTACTGCAGGGCCACATTATAAAATTTGTGAATTCTAAGCACTTTTTCCTCTGTGAATCTTTTCCTCTATAAAACAATATTTTAAATTGTAGTCATAAAAACTGCATTTCAATGAAAAATTATAAACTAGGCTAGATTAATTATTGCCTATCCATTATTCTCATCTTGAAGGAGTTTGGAACTTCCTATAGCAGAACCACAGTAATAACCCAGATTTAATATGAACAAGAAATTAATTTCTATTTAGTTTAAACACCTGTTATTGTAAGTCCCTATCACATGCAGCCAAGCCAACTGCTTTTTGCAGCTGAGGAAACTGAGGCCAAACTATGCTTTGCTCAATTTTGTTATTGTTAAGTGCTGTTGAGTTGGTTCCAACTCATAGAGACCCTGTATAGTATTAGCACATGCTAAAATGTGACAGGATTTAAACATCATCAATCTACATTCAAAACCCATGTTCTAGTCACTACCCTCCACTGCTTCCCACACTGTCTTCTCCCTTCAGAAAAACAAAAAGCATGGAGAACAAAGCAATTATGAGTGGAAGAAGGGCATAAACTTTATGTAGCAATAAGTGTCATCAAAAGAGAATCCAAACAAAAAACAAATGGACAGGGAAAAAAAATGAAATGGATTCAATGTGGACTTTTGCCAGCACCACATGACTTGACATTTTGAATTACGACTACTTACAGGAAGTATTAGAAACTTTCCAAGAAAGGGACAGTTCACATAAATGATGGACCCAGCACATTTTGCTTATTTTTTAACTTTGACTGTAAATTTATATATTTTTCCTTGACTTTTATAATTTCTGATTTCCAATGACACAAAGCATCATACTGAGAAGAGAGTCCATGAAACATATCTGGAAAAGGCATCTTAGAAATATTTCTACAAACAGACCTAGTTGATTTTTTCTATCCCTAAGCATATATGTTCCTCTTTCCTCAGCACTTTTCCTATCTACTCATGATACTTATTTAACAGGCTAAACAAGGACCCCTCTCTAAAAAGTCACTTTTGTTCTTTGAGTAAACAAAACAATTTAGTTGTTAATTGAATTTCAGCTTTTAAAAGTGAAGATATTTGTATAACCAACCTGAGTCTCAGATTTTGCTTCCAAAGATGCCAGAAAAAAAAAAACACACACACACACACAGTTTTGTTTTTTATTATTATTATTTAAAAGGGAGTTGTCTAATGAGTTTCAGTTTGGGGGTTTGTTTGTTTTTCTATGCATTAGAAAACAAACTGAAAGAGCACAGAAGTCATTGTTCCCCTGGAATCTTTTACTTTTTAAGAAAATCCAGATTTACTCAAAATCTTTGAAAAGAAAGCTTGATCTCTTCCCACAAATATACACAGTTATATTTCCTGTATTTTGCAATAATGTATTTTTTTTAAACTTCCAACTTTTAAAATGTTGGATATAATAGTATGAGTTTCATCAGAAGATATACCTTGTGAGGATGTATATTTATCTACTAAGACCAAACTTGATCCTCAAAGACAGAAAACTCTTGATTTAAATTATGTGTTACCCATCCTGTTACAAAGACTTTCTCATGGCCTGAATCAGAACTGGATAAAAGACTGTGATGCCAAAATACTCTTTCTCTTTTCTCAGGGAATAAAGAGCCTGCAAAGTGGTGTGAAAGAAATACCATTTGTCATTGTGTGGTGAAAAATATTAGAACTTTACTTCTTAATCTAGGCACTAACAAAATAATTAAGTTTTGCTATGTAGAGTCCTGATGTGGTGCTGTAGGATTAGCACTAGACTGCTCAAGTGCTGTAGGTGCTGTAGGATTAGCACTAGACCAACCTCAAGGTTGGCGGTTCATATTCACCAGTCCCTCCTCAGAAACCCTATACAGGGTCACTATGAGGCAGAAGTGACTCAGTGGCACTTAACAAAATTAACATGTGGATCAACATTATCACTCTCATCCACTCTGTGTGTCAGTGCCCTGTGCCACAGGCAATAAGCAAGGTATCCTGAGCAAGGTATCCCTACGTACAAGATGAGTTCGTTTAAAAAGTGAGGCAGACTCTACAACAATACACTTGCATGAGAAAACATTCTTGTTTTCAATGTATTTTATTATATTGCAGTTTTTATGGTTTCATTTAAGTAGACTAACAGATTATCTGGCTTTTAATTCATTTACTCTAATAAAACATCAAATAGATTTAAAAGTTTCTTGAAAATAACCCATGGGTTGGAAATTATTAATAATTCATATGTAAGCAAAGTGGCAAAGTTAATTCTTTAGTTATTGGTAAGAGTTTTAATCAGCCACATTATATGTGAAAAATAAAAAGATTTGTCACATATAAAATTATCTCAAACACAAAGCTTCATAATTATCAAGAACAGTATATTTGAAACATGGGCTTACTTTCACTATTTTGTAACAATGAAAAGCCACAATTATAATCAATGAGCTTCATATTTATAGCATATTATAACATTACTTTTAATGTAGTCATGTAAAATATGACATAATTATATTTTCAATAAAAGTTTAAAGTCATGTACTCTCAAATCAGCAATTTATAGCATTTTACTAAATTTTAAAAAAAATCACTTTTGTGGGTCCTTAGTTAATAGTGAAAAACAAATGCCTTTGGTTTTCACCAAAAAGTAAGTGAAGATGGGCTTCTCTTCATGATAAAAGTGGCTGAGATCATCTCCAGAAATCAACATGCTGAAACCCTAAAAGATATTCATTTATTAGCTAAAAGACTGGGGAGCGGGTGAAGCAGAGACAGGTAGGAAAGGCTCCTCGACAGAGGTGCGGAAAAACAGAGACGGAGTTTTCCTGGAGCAACGCCAGAATTTTGGATCTTGTATAAGGCGCTGGGAGCCAGGTTCCCACACCCACCTATGGAGAAATCTGACTGTGGAAGCAAAATACAGCAATTTTTGAATCAATTGAGATGATAGGTTTCCTAGGGGCCCCTCGGCCTGGACTGAGATCAGAGAGCAGGGCCACAGCCAAGAAGATACAGTAGCACAGCTCTAAAAAGCAGCAGAGCTGCATCTGAAAAAAGAGGTGTGATGGAATTTTCATTTTTCACTTTTCATTTTTCACTTATCTTTCCTCCTCTCCCTGGTTGCACCCTCACTGCCTAGCCTGGACACCTTCAGGCAGGCAGGAGCGCACCACAAAAGGGTCCAGCGTTGCATGCACAGTTGTTCCATAGCACAGGGAGGAGATCCTGAAAGCCCCATTGGTCCCGCAAGCTGCTTCTTATTACGTCTGACCTGGGACCCAGCACTAAAGTTGACCTGGGCAGGACCCTTTATCCCTGCCTGCACAGCAAAGGTTACTGTACAGCCAGCTACAGTTTTATTTTTGTTTTTGAGTGGTGGTTTTTGTCTCTGCTTTTATATTGTTTCTGTTTTTGGTCCTTTTCATCTCACTCTTTTCCTGAGGGTAGGAGCTTTCCCCCCACTACCTTACTCAAGAAGATACAGCAAGTATGCTCATATAACCAAGCTATAAGTATACCCCATAATATCCCACCATTTGGACAAGAGCCAATACCAGCTGCTAGGCATTACATGTGAAAAGGGAAGCTTATCTCCAGATCACATCCACCAGGAGAAAGTCAGTAAGCTTAACAATATAGCAATATACATTCATTTAAGCATTACAAACCCACCTAACTACTGATAATGTCCAAGAAAAAACAAAAAAAGATCTCAGCACATGTCCCAAACCAGAAAAGAGTAATGGAGACATATGAGCTGGAGGCAGACACAGACTTCCCAGGAGAAGAAGAACAGGCTTTGGATCTGCCTGAGAAGGAATTCAGAAGAATGATATGGAGACAAACCCAAATGTTCCACAAAGGGGTAGCAGAAAATAAGAAGTCAGGAAAGTACTACAGGAGCAATCAAACAAGATAGATATAGCATTGGAAATAATTCAAAACCTGCAAAAAGAGGTCCAGATGATTAAGAATAAAGTATCAGAAATGGGCAATATATTGAAAGGGCAAAGGAGCAGAATTGAAGAGATAGAAGACAGAACCAGCAAGCTGGAAGATAAATCTCTCAATACAGCTAATATAGAAGAGCAAGCAGAAAAAAGGATAAAAAAAATCTGAAGAGAGTCTAAGATTCATGGTGGATACATGAAGAGGAATAGCAAGAATTATTGGCATCCCGGAATGGGAGGAATCACAGAAGTCCACAGAGGAGACAGTTGAGGAAGACTGGAAGAAAATTTCCCTAACATCTTGAAAGATGAGAAGATAAACATTCAAGAAGATGAATAAACCCCAGGAAGGATAGACCCCCAAAGAAAATCACCAAGACATCATAATCAAGCTCTCCAAAACCGAAGAGAAGGAGAAAATCCTAAAAGCATTCAGGGAAATGAGAAATGTTACCTCCAAGGTAAGCAAATCAGATTAAGCTCTAACTTCTCAGCAGAAACCATGCAGGCAAGAAGGCAATGGGGAGACATATATAAAACCCTAAAAGAAAAAAAACTGCTAAACAAGAATTGTCTATCCAGCAAAACTGTCAATCAAATACAATGGTGCAATCAAAATATTCAGGGTAAACAGAAGCTGAGACATTTTGTCAAAGCCAATCCAGTACTTCAAAACATCCTAAAGGGAGTTTTTTGGAATGAAAACCAGCAAGAACAGACAACAACCAGAGATTGACAGAAGTGGCAACACCACCCAGAGCTCAGTCAACAGATAGCAGAGTTCAGAACAGAAAAAAATTACAACAACAAATTCAAAGGACCTGTAAAGCCAGTTAAAGATCGAAATATTAACAATGTTAAATAAGGGAAAAATATAGGAACAGAAATCCAGGTGGTGAGGAGGTCAGGTAGATTACAGGATACAATAGACTGACTTAAATGCAGGGAAAACTTAATAGACTATAGGCTAACTCCAAAGAAAATTAATACTTCACAGCTTACCATTAAAATTAAGATCCAAGCAGAACAAGAAAACATTAAAATTAAGAAGAACAAACTGACAAGAATTAGCACAAAAACATGAACTCAGCACAAGGCATGCAGAACAAAGGAATGAACAGCACCACAAAAAATTAACATGATGACAGCAATTAATTCATACCTATCAATAATTACATGTCAATGGATTAAATATACCATTGAAAAGACAGAGAGTGGCAAACTGGATAAGAAAACAAGACCCTTCAATATGCTGCCTGCAGGGGACACACCTTATACACAAAGAAAAAAACAGACTAAAAAGTTAAAGGATGCAAAAAATATACCATGATAACTGCAATTAAAAAAACAAAAAACAAGCAAGATTGGCAATACTAATCTCTGAAAATAAACTTTAAGGCAAAAAACAGCCTAAGAGCTAAAGAAGGACACTATCTCATGATTAAAGGGTCAATTCAGCAAGATGACACAACTGCAATTAACATCTACACTCCCAGTGAAAGAGCACCAAGATATATAAAGTAAACCCTACTAGAATTGAAAAAAGAAATAGATAAATCTACAATTCTAGTGGGAGATTTTAAGATGGCACTTTCAAAAAGGGATAGAACAACCAGAAAGAAATTCGACAAAGTTACAAAGAACTAAATAGCACAATCAACCAACTTGACCTCATAGACTTGTACAGAACATTCAACCCAACAACAGCACAATACACATTCTTTTCTACTGCACATGGAACATTCTCCAGAATTGACCATGTGTTAGCTAACAAGCAGGTCTCCATAAATTTATAAGCATCAAAATACTACAAAGCATCTTGTCAGACCACAATGCCATAAAACTAGAAATCAACAATAAGAAGACAAAGGAAATAAAGGTGAATACATAGAAACTGAATAACACCCTACTGAAAAGCAACTGGATAATAGAAGAAATTAAACGAGAATTCACAAAGTTCCTAGAAACAAACAAGAACGAAAACACAACATACCAAAATCTTTGGGAGACAGCGAAAGTGGTGTGGAGAGGACAATTCATTGTGATAAATGTGTACACCCAAAAAGAAGAACCATAACTAACACAACAACAACACAATATCTCCAACAATTAGAAACAGACCAACAGATGGATCCTACAGTCACCAAAGGAAAAATAATAAAGAGCAGAGCAGAAATAAATGAGATAGAAAACAGAAAAACTATAGCAAGAATCAATAGGACAAGAAGCTGGTTCTTTGAAAAGGTTAATAAAATTGGCAAACCTAACAAAAGAAAAGAGGGAGAAGACACAAATAATATGCATTAGAAACCACATGGGCAATGTCACAACAGAACCAAAGGAAATCAAAAGGATAATAACAGAATACTATGAGGAATTGTACTCCAACAAATTTGAAAACTTAGAAGAGATGGATACATTTTTAGAAAAACATGACCTACCTAAACTTACAGAGTGAAGTAGAAGACTTGAACAGACCATAACAAAAGAAGAAATTGATCAAGTCATAAAAAAAACTCCCAAACAAAAGAAGTCTAGGTCCAGATGGCTT
>NW_006408531.1:29774406-29774882 GCF_000296735.1 Chrysochloris asiatica
CTCTGCCAAGAAATTTGGAAGACAACTATCTGGCCAACTGATTGGAAGAGATCCATATTTGTGCCCATTTCAAAGAGAGGTGACCCAACAGAATGTGGAAATCATAGGACAATCTCTTTGATATCTCAAGCAAGTAAAGTTTTCCTAAAGGTAATACAGAAGCGGCTACAATCATACATTGACAGAGAACTTCCAGAGGTTCAAACTGGATTCAGAAGAGGCCGTGGAATGAGAGATATCATGCTGATGTCCGATGGATCTTGGCTGAAAGCAGAGAATATCAGAAAGATGTTTACCTATGCTTTATTGGCTATGCAAAGGCTTTCGATTATGTGGATCATGACAAGCTATGGACAACATTGAGAATTGTGAGTATTCCAGAACACTTAATTGTACTTCTGAGAAATCTGCACCTGGACCAAGAAGCAGTTGTTTGAACAGAGCATGGGAACACTGAGTGTTTTAGAATTGGGAAA
>NW_006408531.1:29775976-29790338 GCF_000296735.1 Chrysochloris asiatica
AAAAAAAAAAAAAAAAAGACTCGGGAGACACATAGAACTCATTGATGAAACTTTGACAGAACAAACATCAGAACACATTATAGCATATGATATATTGGCTATACAATGGAAGAACACAAGTGATGTTCCCTCGTGTCTCCGTTTGTAGTATCTGATAGACCTTATTTGATAAAATACACAAATAACTACTTTTGATCAGCCAGTAGAGAAAAGATCAAACAGGGAAAGTAGATTCTGAATAGTGTAAAAAGTATTTAATAATAGCCACAGCTTATAGAACAACTGTATAATGTGACTATTACTAAAGACACTGTCTTGACTCTACTGACTATTGTAAAAAGATTCAATGTGATGCTTAAAGAGATAAGGCTTTCACTTCTCCCATCAAAGAAGTTCAAACCAGAAGTACCCTTCCAATTTTGGGATGTCATCAGTATTACAAATATTATACAAACAAAACTTCTTAAAATGATAAAGTCATTTGAATATTCTGAAAGGTGGCAAATGATTAGGAAAATGCTTTGCACCTCAGAGTTTATTTAGTTGGTTAGCTTGTGAGAGAGTTCTTAAAAGAGTTGTTAAACTTAAAGATGAGATACATTTCTTTACATGTGCTGAATTTGTCAGTCTTTTCAGTGTTATTACAATGACTGTCCGGAATATCCTCCTTAGACTATATTTGTCGTTTATCAGCAAGTGTCATCGATAGATTCCAACTCATAGTGATTCTGTATAGGGTTTCTAAGTCTTGAAATCTTTAAAGAGCAGAAGGCTTCATCTTTCCCCCATGGAGTAGGTGGTGAGCTTGAACCAACAATCTTGTGATTCACAGTCCAGTGCTTATCGTATGAAGCCACAGAGCAACCACTCAAATTGTTATTGATGTTCTTAAGTGTCATTGAGTCAGTTTCATCTCATAGCGACCTTATGTAGGGTTTCTGAGGAGCAACTGATGGATTTGAACTGCCAACTTTGGGGCTAGCAATCCAGTGCTTATCCTAAGTGCTACACAAGGAATCCCCATTTAAAATATGCACACATTTATCTGTCTCTTGGAGTTACAGTTGTTTTTTCAACAGTAAGTTAGAGACTGCTTTTCAAAAGAAAATACTGCAGTAGAGATAGCACTTTGAAAATAATATTTGCAACGTTTCCACACTTATATTTTGTTACTGAAAATAACACAAATGTTGTTGTTTTTAGGTGCCAAAGAGTTGACTCCAACTCATATTGATCCCATGCAAAGCCGAATGAAACCCTGCCTGGGCTGTGTCATCCTCATAATTGTTATGTTTGCATCCATTGTTGTAACCAAATTCCTTTGTGACATAGCCTGAGCAGGGGAGAGGACAGTCAATGGACTGAGGGCCAGAGAGAGCCCTGTCTGTGAGCATGACTGAAAAGAACCTGTCCTTACAAAATTTAAAAACTGCATCTTTAGCTGAATTGTAGATTGTTAACTTCCCTAATAAACCTCATAATTGTGAGCATGGTCTTGAGTTCTGTGTGGCCATTGCAATGATTTAACAAACCAGCTGAGAAATAGAGACAGCTGTGGGATGGTTGGCTGATGTAAGAACTGGTAAGACGATTACAGAGTGCGTGTCTCACCTCAGCATCATAGGACTCACCTTAGGCTGGTACAGAGTTTGATCCTTCTTCCCCCTGGTGAAGCCATTCCATACCATTATATTTTAATCTAAATGTCATAAATAAAAAACATTTTATTTATCTACATGCCTAAAAAAGGAACCCTGGTAGTGAAGTGGATTATGAGCTAGGCTAACAACAGTTTGAGTCTTTCTGTTCCTATAAAGATTTACAGCCTATACAGTCTTGCTACAAGTCAGAATCAACTTGGTGAAACACAACTACAACCACCACATGCCTAAAATACTGGAAAACAAATTTCCCAGATTATTTAAAGATCTTACAAAGAATTTTTAATATATTTTTAAGCCATGTTAAAACACTGAAAGATGATGCTTTATTAATTTGTAAGAACTGATTGGCATCAATGAATATCAAATTTTAACTAGTGAATGCCTTTTAAAACATGAGTGTCTTGGTTTAGAAAGAATCACCAAAATGTACTTCATCTATTTGGAGCCCCATGTCTTCATGAAATAATGACGTATCTTTTTTTTCTAAGTTTTTATTGTGAATTGAGCGATAGTTTACATGGGAGAGCATTGGTTTTACACCCATCCTATCGTATTTCATTTCATTGCAATGATTACAATCCCCTCCATGCAACATCATTCAACAGCATTTGCTTCTATTTCCTCTGAGTTTTTTGTTGTTGTTTTGTTTTGTTTTTTGAACATACACAAAAACACTCAGGAATATGTAATCATTTGAACTACCAAAGGGCACGTTCTGCAAGCATGCCTCCTGGCTGCCAGCACACAGCCTTTCTCTTCCATGGGTTTAGAGTCTTCAGCAGCTCTGTCTCTCCATGTCATCATCTCTGCCTCCATCTCTGGTGTCGCTGCTTCTCTTGATAGGATACCACATTCTGCCCATCATGCTCCTCTCCATTGATGGTCCTAGGGTTCTCTGTTTCTGAACTTTAAAATTAACTACTCCCCACTTTTTGTTCCAAAACTTCTACCTTTACCATTCTGACAGTTGCAGTTAGTCATGACAACAATTATTCACTATTTAATCATAAAAATTGTATCCCCATCTTTCACCAGACCTGTCTAGATAAGATGAAAACTATTCAGTGGGGAATTCTACCTTCTACTGCACATTCTGAAACTAAACTCCCTCTTGAAAACTTGAAGAGAGTCACTTCGTGCCTTGATAGCCCCCCAATTTTAGGTCGTTGTTGTTAAGTGCCATCAAGTTGATTCTGACCCATAACTACCCTGGATAGGGTTTTCAAGGGTGGCTGGTGAGCTTGAACCACTGACCTTGCAGTTCAAATGACTTTGTAGTCTGATGCATTAGCCCACAGCACCACACCAGGACTCAATGTCTAAGTTACCTGTCCCTATCAACACTGTATACAAAGTGGATAGGATTGATCCTTGATGTGAAGACTCCTTCCCTCTCAGTTAGTATTTTGAGCTACTATATCCATAAGCATAGGTAAAGTTCATCAAACTGTAGCAATTTACACTAGTTTCCTTTATCAAAACTTTAGTATCTTCCTCTACTCAAGTTCTGATCATCAAACCATGGAAGCTAAGTTCAAATGGGTACTATCTGCAAGTTTGGGCCTTCTTGTGCGTCTCACATCACTTCATATCAGCTGGTCACATCACTCTTAGCTCTGGCCCTCCGTGGGTATGTCCTTGTTCATGGGCTCAGGAGTCCCCAGGTCTCACCACACTTTGGACCAATCAGTCCAGCCTCTTCCCTCTGTCATCTCCAGGTCAACAGGAGTCTATGAAACATGGTCAAACTCAGCCCATATCTTCATTGCTGCCTTTCCCCCTCTTCTACTCACCAGTAGACCAACATGGTCGCCAGCAAGCTTATATGCCTGCTCATGTGTTCCCTTTGAGTTTCAGTCTTAGAGGGAGGTTTGTCCTGAAGGGACTTGATTGTTTGTTTTGATGGCTCCCCAGCGAACAACTTGCTTGTTCTTGTAGTCACCAATCAGACTGCCATTTTTGCTTTTGATGTTTCCTACTGGTATTTCTTTAAAGAAGTAGCTTCTGTTCCTGTAGCTTGGTCTCCTTTTCCTTTCAAGTGGGAATGTCCCACCTCAAAAGATTTGGGATTGGGCTTAGGATTCCACCTAAGGTCCTATACACTACAAAATCTCCACAAGAAGCCTATGTCACTGGGCAAGTTCTAGAACCCCTTTTAGGTATTTCAATGAGTTATTGGCTGAAAACAGGTTTACAAGCTCTCTGTAATCATGTTTCCCATGAAGTTTCTTTTATATTAAAAAACAAAACAAAGCCCACTGCCTTACAAGGTGTTTTCAACTCATAGAAATGCTATAGGACAGAGTAGAACTGCTCTATAAGGTTTCTAAGACTGTTAATCTCATCCTTAGCCCATGGAGTGGCAGGTGAGTTTGAACTACTGACCTTGCAGTTAGCAGCACAACATTTAACCCACAGCATCACCAATGCTCCTTTTAACCAATCTACCATAATACTTAATAGACATTATAGGTACCATGGGCTCCTGCTGTGGCGCTATATGATAATCACTGGACTGTGAACCACAAGGTCAGTGATTCAAACCCATCAGATGCTCCTCAGAAATCCTATACAGGGTCACTATTAGTTGAACTGATTTGACGGCACTTAACAACAACATAGGTACCGGAAATAAGTTAAACTTAGATCGTTGAAGAATCTCCATATCACAAAAGGTTAAACCAAGTTTTTCAAATCTGAATGAAAACAAGTTGACAGTAACCTCAAGAAACCCAAATCTGTACAATCTCTCTTATTGTCGGTACCTAAATGCTTGTGAAGCTCTGAGAGCTTGCTTTGGTTTATTGGGAATCATTACAATTGTATACTCTACTCAGCTGATATTAATAAAGCCACACCATCTTTGCTGTTGGCAGTACCTCTGTGTAATTCACGGCTGCCCCCAATTATCTGTGGGAGATTTGCAGACCTAACTCCCAGCCCGTGGAGGGGGTTCCACATGGGCAGACACTTAATGAACAGACCAGCTTATAAACACAGGCTAATCTCTCCCACATGAGCACCTGAGGTGGATCACAAGTGACAGCTGTTTAAATTTTCAGGGAAATTAATGACCCCTAAAAGAGGCAGTGCTTATCAAGATAGGAGGAGGTTTAATAGAGGAGAATCACCATGGGGCAAAATGTTTATAATCATCCATAAGTGCCTCGGTCTATGGCTTCATTTTAGGAACTTTTAGTGACGCGGTCTTTTCTATTAATGTTCATCCTGGCAATGACCTGATGGACTTGGTTCAATATGTTCCTGGTCTTAAGCTCCTATGACCACTAATGAGCATCTCTCTATCCTCGGATCATAAGCCATTTAAAACGATCAGGACTGAGGTTGGCATCCTGACCACTTAACAAAAATCCCATCAGACACATACATTGTTTTGGTCCACAAAGCATTTGTAATACATCAACTCAGCCCCTCAGCTGGGCCTCACAGAGGGGATGGGAATAGCTGGCCACAATGCTAACTGTCTGGGGAATAGAGCAGGAACAGGTAATTAAGTGCAGATTGGCCAAGGGGCCAGAAGTGACTTTAAAAAAAAACAGATCTGGAGAGAAACTACACATGGCAAAACTCACCACCCTTTTCTTCCACTGTGCCCCCTCCCCTGCTTTCATATTTTATGATTTTCTGTACCTTTAAAATAGAACACACCACCTTAGTCTCAGTTGTCTTTACATTCCACATTCCCACCAAGCACTGGAGAGTAAGTGTTCTAATTTCAAATGGGACTTTGAAGGTACTGTAAAATAAGCACTGGACTACTAACTGAAAGGTTGGTGATCCAAACCCATTAGCTGCTCCTCAGAAATCCTATATAGGGTTGCTATGAGTGAAAAAAAAACTGAATGGCACTTAACAACAATAGTGAAAGAGAGAGAAAGAAAAACAGGATGAAAAGGAGAGAGAGATATTGGACAGTCCATAGTGTTATGGAGTTCCTGGACAGTACAAATGGATAACCCAGATATTAAATGTTCAAATCCATCCAGAGATACTATGAAATAAATGTCTGGTGATCTATTCACAAAACATAAGTCACTCTAACACCCTGTTGAGCACAGTTGTACTTTGACACCATATAGTTTTGCAATGAGTCAACAGTAACTGGTTAAATAGTGCTAAAGTGGGACGATCTTACTAAACTAAACTAGGAAAAGGGCTATTGACAATTCCACTCAGAAACAGCAACTTGTTCTCTGTGGTGCATTCTTTTAGCTACTTTCTACATCATTATCTTGATATAAATGGTGCATTTACCTGCTTTTTCATGAGATTACAAATACTGGGTAAATTTTTATTGTAGAACTATTTCAGTCCTTTATTCTTTTTCTAGCTCTTGTGAAAATATGCCCCAGGGAGCATTCTTGAGTTGCTGTAATATTTGCATTCCTATAACAAGCAACACGAAGCCATGGTAGCATAGCGTGTTGCACATTGGGCTACTAACCTCAAATCTACCAGCCAATCCTTTGGAGAAAGAGAAGGCACCCTGATCCCATGTAGACTTATAGCCTTGGAAACCCTACATAGGATCATTATGAGTTAGAATCCACTGAATAACAGTGGGTTGTCTTCATGATCATAATAGGCAACAGACTTCATTTAATACATTTCATAGAAGAATGATTACAAGTCATCTCTATATGTTATCAAGATAAGAAAAGTTCTGTGAGCACAGAAGATATTGTTAGCAGGTAATACTAATATTTCACGAAAATATTAGTATTACCTGCTGACAAATCCCACCTAACCCACTCCACTGCCATCAAATAGATTCTGACCCAGACTGATCCTATAGCACAGAGTAGAATTGCTCCCGAGGGTTTCTGAGACTGTCAATATTTACTACAGCAGACAGCATCATTTTTTCCCCCCTGTGGAAATGCTGATGGGTTTGAACTTCTGACCCTTCAGAAGTACCTTTAAAATAGAACACACCACCTTAGTCTCAGTTGTCTTTACATTCCACATTCCCACCAAGCAGCCCAATGCTTAACTTACTTCACAAACAGAGCTCTTTAAATCACACATATCCTTAAATAATTAAAATGGAGATTAACACATTTTACACAGATTTTTGCCAGAACTCTTTATTTTAAAATATATTTTTTCTGCTAGTTGGCAAAAAAATTCAGCATTCACTATGACAAATTTATTGGAAATATTACTGAAAAAATATTACTGGACAATTACTGAAAAGGACTCCTGGTATGGCACTGTTGGATCAGTACTGGAGTTTGACCCACAAGGCCAGCAATTCAAACCCACTAGCTGCTCCTCAGAAATTCTATATAGGGTTGCTAGGAGTTGGAACTGACTTTAGGGCACTTAACAATTACTGAATATCTACTAAAAACATACCCAAGCTTCCCATTCTCTTTCCACTTGTCTTATGGTAAACAAACAAGCATAAGAGTGTAACTTTACTGCTTTACTTTATTACATAGTTTTAAGGAGTATTTTCACAAAAGTCTGAACTAATAAAAAAGTTCAATGTTAATTAATCATCCTTCTCTTAAACTCATTCTAAGACCCTAGGACCATTAAGGGAGAAGAGCACAAGCAGAATGAGAGACCTTATCCGGAGAAGCAGCAACACCAGAGATGAAGGCATAGATGGGGTCATGGAGAGGGGGAGTGGCTGAGAACTCTAGATTCTTTGGAAGAGAGGGACTATGAGCTGATGACCAGGAGGCAAACTTGCAGAATGTGCCCTTTGGAGGTGTAAATTATTATCTCTGACTGATTGTTTGTTTGTTGTTGTTATTTTTGAAAGCTAAAGTGGATAGAGAGAAATACTGTTAACTAGATGGTACATGGAGGGAATTATAATCATTGTAATGAAACAAGGTTTATGATTTGTTGAATGTAAAACTGATGGTCTGTCTTGTAAACTTTCACTCAACCCACAATAAAAACCTTAAAAAATAATAATAAAATTAAATTTAAAAAAAGCAAATGACAGAAACATAATTAAGAATTTGTTCTCACAATTCCCACGACTGTTTCATTCCCAATGTGGATACAGAGACCTTTGGGGTCAAATGATCACATGCAAACCTCGACTCCTCCATTTTCAAGAAAATTGTTTTTCTCTATGCCTGTTTACTCATTTTTATGGGAAAAATAAATGTGGTTGACCAACTAATTTTTCTGATCAGCAATATTTCTGGTTCTCCTTCTGCCACTTGGTATGACTGTAGATCTTTGTGCCCTTGTAGTCAGACATGTCCACTTCTGAATAGAAGTATTGAGGAAATAGTCTTTCAATTCCATCATCTACTCCACGTTCTAACAATTATGGAAGTATGTGTCAGGATGGAGCATGTGACCTGAACCCCTGAGGAACTACAATATAGGCTTCCATCTGGTAACTTCTATTGTACATGAAGCATAAACAAGAAACAAACCTCAGCTGCAGTTGTTTTGAGTGGACAGGGTTTAGGGGGTTATCTGGTATCACAACATATCCTAAGATATCCTGATTGACAGAATAATCCTATCTATCTGGTGTAGTGCTGTGGGTTAATGCGCTGGACTGCAAACTTGGTTTGAACCGCAAGGTTGGCCGTTCAAGCTAGCAGCCGCTCCTCAGAAACCCTATACAGGGTCTCTATGAATTGGAATTGACACAACAGCACTTAACAACAAACAATAGTGAGATAGAGTCCCAGTGTGGTGCTGTAAGATAAGTATTGGGCTGCTAACCACAATGTCTACGGTTCAAACCCACCAGCTCCTCCTTGAAAATTCTATACAGGGTCACTATGAGTCAGAACAAACTTGATGGCACTTAACAACAGTGAGGTCAAGTGTATAACTTACACCCAGACCATTGTTGTCATTGCTAGATACTCTGATTCATGCTTACCCTATGCACAACAGAACAAAACGTTGTGCAGTCCTACACTATTCTCACAAATGTTGTATTAGAGCCTATTGTTGCTGACACTATGTCAATACATCTTGTTGGGGGTTTTCCTTGTTTTCAATAACCTTCTGTTTTGCAAAGTATGATGTCCTTTTCCAGGGATTGGTCAGTACTGATATGTCCAAAGAACAAGACATGAAGTCTTAACTATCCTCCTTCTAAAGTGCATTCTAGGGGCTCTTCTTCCAAGGCATTTTTGCTCATTCTTCTGGCATACCATGGTACTGTCGATGTTCTCTAACTCCAAACGCAACAATCAATTATTTCTCAAACATATGGCTTGGATCAGGCGCACCTCACTCCTCAAAACAACATCTTTGCTATTTCTACACTTTAAAACAGTCTTTAGTCGCCAATTTGCCTAATACAATATGTTATTTGATGTCCTGACTGCTGCTTCCATGAGTGCTGATTGTGGATCCAAACAAAATTAAGTCTGTGATAACTTCAATCTTTTCTCTGTTTATCATGATATTATTTATTGGTCCAGTTGTGAGGATTTTCATTTTCTTTACAATGAGGTATAATCCATACTGAAGATTGTATTTTTTGAGGGGGTTAGGGGTTTCATCCTCATCAGTGCTTTAATTCCTCTTTGTTTCCAGAAAGCAAGGTTGTCACCTGCATATCACAGGTTGTTAATAAATCTTTCTCTAATCTTGATGCCACATTCTTCTTCATAAAATCAAGCTCCACGGATTCTTTTTTCAACATGAATATTGGTTAAGTATGGTGAAAGATTACAACACTGGAACACACTTTCCTGATTTTAAACTATTTAGTAGCCACTTGTTCTGTTCTAACAACTGCCTCTTGGTCTATGTATAGTTTCTTTATGAATGTAATTAAGCGTTCAGGAATATTAATTATTCACAATGTTATACATAATTTGTTATGATCTATACAGTTGAATGCCTTTGCATAATCAATAAAGCACAAGAAAACACCTTTCTGGAATTATTCTTTTTCAGCGAAGATCCATCTTACATCAGCACTGTTATCCCTCATTCCACATCCTATTCTGAATGCAATTTGAATTTCTGGCAACTCCCTGTCAATGTACTGATGAAATCATTTTTTAATTCTCTTCAGTAAAACATTAAAAATGCTTAAGTAGTTCATTATTCAAAAAATATATCTATTGAGTACCAACCGTGTAACCTGTGCTAGGTGGGTGGAATAAAAAGTGAGCAAAAGCTTAAAGGACCTGTCCAAATTCTGAAGATTGGTATCATAGAGAATTACATGATACAATGAAAGCATATGAGTTAACTGACCAAGTCGGGGAAAGCTTTCTTGAGGAACCTTAGATCTGGAGGCAGCAAAGTAATACAGCACTGGAGGCGCTCACTCATTTAAACCAAGAAATCTCTAAGAGAGCTACCTGGCTAACTGTTTGGAAGAAATCCATATTTGTATCCATTCCAACGAGAGGTGACCTAAAGGAATGCTTAAATCATTGGACACTATCATTAATACCACATGTAAGTTAATTTTTACTTGAAATGATTAAAAAACTACTGCAACAGTACATTGACAGGGAATTACCAGAGGATTCAGACAAGGACTTGTAACAAATATCATTGCTGACTTCAGATGGATCTTGGCTAAAAGCAGAGGATACCAGAAAGGTGTTTACCTGTGCTTTATTGTCTATGCCAAGGCTTTTGACTGTGTGGATCATGACAAGCTATGGATAACTTTTTGGACAATGAATATTCCAGAATACTTAATTGTGCTCATGATGAACCTGTACATAGGCCAGTGGTTCAACAGAACACAGAATGGTTTAAAATTAGGAAAGGTGTGTTCCAGGGTAGTATTATTTCACCATACTTATTCAGTCTGTATGCTGAGCACATAATCTGAGAAACTGGATTCTATAAAGAAACATGTAGTAACAGGAAAGGAAAAAGACTCAATAACAACCAGTGAGATCCAATGATACAACCTTGCTTGTTAAAAGCAAAGAGGACTTAAAATATTTCCTAGTGAAGATCAAAGATCACAGTCTTTGGTATGGGTTGTACCTTAATGTAAAGAAAACAAAAATCCTCACAACTGAACCAATAAATATCATAATAAATGGCGAAAGATTGAAGTTGCCAAAGACTTTATTTTGCTTGGATCCACCATCAACACTCATAGAAGCAGAAGTCAAGAAATCAAATGAATTATTGCATTAGGAAAATTTGCTGCACAAGACGCCTTTAAAATGTTAAAGAGCAAAGATGTCAATTTTAGGATTAAGATGCTTCTGACCCAAGCACCTTTTCAATAGCCTCATATGCATGTGAAAGTTGGACAGTGAATAAGGAAGACCATAAAATATTTGATGCATTTGAGTTATGATGTTAGAGAAGAATCTTGAAAGTACCTTGGACTGCTAGTAGAACAAACAAATCTGTGTTGGAAGAAGTACAGCCAGAATGCTCCTTAGGCACCAGGATGGTGAGATGAAGTCTTTTCATTACTTTGGACATGTTATCAGGAGGAGCCAGTCCCTTGAGAAAGCCATCATACTAGGTAAAGTGGAGGGTCTGCGAAAAGAGAAACACCTCAATGAGATGGATTGGCACAGTGGCAGCAGCAATGAGCTCAACAATAATTGTTTAACAACAATTATGAGGACGGTGAAGGACCGACCAATCAGTGTTTTGTTTTGTTGTGCATGGGATCACTATGAGTCAGAAGCAACCTGAAGGCACCTAACAACAACAAGAACAGTATTTACATTCTTATGATAATCAAAAGCCCAATATGGTAATACAAGTATTTGAAGTCATGGCTCTATGTAGGTATGGCTTGTTAATTTAATAAAGAAATTTGGTGTGGCTTTAAAAGGGTGCCAGTATTTGAGACTCAAAATGCAGAAGTTTCTAAATAGAATAAAGTTTTTAATGGCCTAGTAAAACCTCCTTAGTTTATCGATGATGATACTAATAATAGTGACTTTGCCAACGTTAGGCAGCCAGTTAGTGGCTGAACCACAGATCTGAGTTTGGTATCAGTGTTAAATTTTTTTCTATAATTCTTAAGTCTCTTCCATGAGATTATGATTGGTTGTGATGCTTTATAAAGAAAATTATAATCAACATAATTAAAGCTATTTAAGAGATATAGTTGTGCCTCTTAATTTATCTATACCTTAGGACACAGTAGTGAAGTCTGAATATGCTCTGGGTCTTCAATAGGCAATCCTCATAATGCTTTCTCTCTTATATTACTTATTACACTTTCAAAAGGCATATAAGGGGTCATGCAAAATCATCCTGTCAAGTTGCTAATATATTCTAAATTGATGATTTTAAAACGGTTGAAGATCTTTATCTTTTCTGCGCCAGGAACTTTTCCTCAATAATTTCCTTCTTATAACCCATCCACAGGACGATAAACATTAGTTGATATTATATTATTCCATTCTATTGCAAGCATATTATCTCCATCTTTCATGAAACCACATTTTTCATGAAAACTGTGTTGTAAATTCCATTCTACCAAAAGCATATTCAATTAATTTATAGTCAAAACACCTATGTTGTAAATTATCTATATTAGTCTTTCCCTACCAATGCTTTATATATGTATTGTGCACCTCTATATATGCGTATATATAGAGAGAGACAACTAATGTGGCACAGTAGGATCAGCACTGGACTGTGAACCACAAGTTCCGCAGTTCAAACCCACCAGTTGCTCCTCAAAAAACCTATACAGGGTTGCTATGAGTTGGAATTGACTCAATGGCACCTAACAGCACATATATATTGTGTGTGTGTTTGTAGAGGCATGCAAGAGCAATTTTCTTATCTTCGATAGACAGGAAACTTCATTGGCTTTGGAACCAAATACTGGGTTTGAATCTTGCCTCTATTACTTAACAACTGTATGATTTTGAACAAGTTTCTTCTCTTAATTCTAGTTTCATCAGTTAAATATGTATAATAATGCCTAATTCATAAGCTCTTTATGGGAGCTTAAAGAGACAGCAGATGCAATGTACTCCTTAGAGCACATAATAGATTCCCAATGTACTGGTCGCTTTTTTTCAGAGTCCCTAGATTCTTTCATGGGAAGTTATATACCCTTTGGTCTTACTTATAACATTTTATGGAAGTGTCGGAGTCATGCTATTTTGATATATATTCCATATGCATTGGTTTTCATATAAATCACTCCATTTTTCCCTAAATAAATGCCAGTTCTCTTACTAACTCAGCATTATTATTATATACCTTTATTAAAATTCTATACACTTGAGGAAAAATATGCATTCTCATTGGAAATTGTTGTTCCTTTATGGAGGTTCTCACCTGAGAGAGGAATTTAAGATCTGAAAGATAACCTGCTTAGAAAGAAATACATTGTTGTTGCCATTGTTAAGTTCTGTCAAGTTAATTCTGACTCATAGCAACCCTGTATAGGGTTTCTGAGGAGCAGCCAGTGGGTTTGAACTTCTGACTTTGTGGTTCAAACCAACCTTGAGGTCCAGTGCTTTATCCTGCAGCTTCATACCAGTGCTCCCAAAAGGCATATGAGATGCTCCAAAAAGGGGATAGGAGTGGCATGTGTGATTTTAAAAGTGCCCCATTCAGAAATTTACTCCAAGTTTGGACTGTTCCCTTCATTTATTGAGATCCAGGTGTATACACTTTTAATAAACATTCTGATCCATGAATTATTGAGAGTAAAATAAACCCAGGGTGCTTTTTCTTCTTTGTAGGCAAATCATTCATCAACAATCTTTTGTTTCCATAAAATTAGTCAAATCTGCTTTTCTTTTTCTATATTCAATTTTCAATGGTTTGGCCTAATTAACTTTTTGAGCCAGACAAAAATTATTTCTTTATTTCTTTAATTAATATCTTCAGTTTGAAGCTAAACATTTATTTTAGACAGTTTGTCTTTAAAATGTTCATTTTCAACCAAACTTTTGCAAATAACTGTAATTGTTACATTTTTTTTTCCAACCCTTTGGCATCACTTGCTAATGTAATGCACTTGCTGGCAAACAAAGGCATGTTTCAGATGCTCTTCATATATTATTAGTCTCAAACTGAGTTTACATATACTGATTACAGTATGGACATGAGATACAGCATCCTCAGTAAGATGCCAATTCATTTCACTGGTCTCAAGAAATACATGTTGTGTATTTAATAAGGCCACATAGTGGTTACAAATTGCTCTCCTCAGGGTCAGTAGTTCAAAACTACCAGCTATTCCACAGGAGAAAGATGAGGCTTTCTGCTCCTGTAAAGATTTACAGCCTCGGAAACCCTGTACGGGGTCGTTTGAGTCGATTCCACAGTGCATAACAACAAAAACAACAAGTTATAACAAGTAGATAATCAACCCAAACTTTGTTAATAAAAAGGGATTTATTTTTTAAAGGTGAGTGGTTTTTATTGACCCTGCAATCTGAGTAGCTCAGATTGGGGAGAAGAGCCACAGGGAATCCAAGCAGGTCTGAGGCCTTTCCCACTACACCTTCTCTGTTCCTTCATCTACTCATCTCTCTTCTCTGTTTGTTTTTGATTGAGTTTATTCTTTTCCAAAGAGCCCTGTGGGTACAGTGAGTTAATAGTAGGGCTGCTAACTGAAAAGTAGGTGGTTCAAACCTACCAGCATCTCTGTGATAGAAAGATGAGGATGAGTAAAAGAGGCAAACTAAAAAGGAATCAGGCTGAAAATTAAATCCTGAGTTACATCACAATGACCAACAGTGGCATCTTCAAATTTCTCAGGA
>NW_006408531.1:29793858-29817615 GCF_000296735.1 Chrysochloris asiatica
CTGATGGTATATGGAGGGGATTATAATCAATGTAATGAAACAAGGTGTATGATTTGTTGAATGTAAAACTGATGATCTGTCTTGTAAACTTTTACTCAACCCACAATAAAAACCTTAAATAAAAAAATAAAAATAAAAAAGATCAGGATGTTTGCTTCCATAAAATTTTATAGCCTTGAAAACCATATAGAATTATTCTCTGTCCTATAGAGTCGCTGTGAGTTGGAATTTATTCTCTCCCACAACAATCAGTTCTTCTTGTTGCCTTGTTCCCCTCCTACCAGTTCCATAGCACAGTCAAAAGCCCCTTCACAAACAGCACCATGCACAGAAATTTCTACAAGGCCTTTTACTGGCCCTACTTGAATAAGTTATCCTTCTTTGAAATAAATCACAATACATTGGGAAGAGCTATAATATTATTAAGCATGCATTCATCTGTAGATGTTGTTACTATTGTTGTTGTTAGGTGCCATCGAGTCAGTACCGACTCATAGTGACCGTATGTACAACAGAATGAAACACTGCCCGGTCCTGGGCCAACCTCACAACCATTGCTACACCTGAGTCCATTGCTGCTGCCACTGTGTCAATCAATTTCATTGCTAGTCTTCCTCTTTTTTTCCGACTCTCCACTTTACCAAACTTGATATATTTTCCAGGGACTGGTCCCTCCTGATAATATATCTGAAGTATGAGAGACAAAGTTTGGCCATCCTGGCTTCCAAGGAGCATTCTGGATGCATTTCTTCCAACACAGATCTGTTGGTTGTTTGGGCAGCCCATGGCACTTTCCATATTCTCCTCCAGCACCATAACTCAAAAGCATCAATTCTTCTGCGGTCTTCCTTATTACTGTCCAGCTTTCACATGCAGTTGAGGCTATCGAAAATACCATGGCTTGGGTCAGGTGCACCTTAGTCCTCAAGCTGGCACCTTTGCTCTTCAACACTTTAAAAAGATCTTGTGCAGCAGATTTGACTAATGCAATACATCATTTGATTTCTTGACTGCTGCTTTCCATGAGTGCTAATAGTTGATCCAAGAAGAATGAAGTCTTTGACAACTTCAATCTTTCCTTTACATTGAGGTGCAATTCATACCGAAGGCTGTGGTCTTTGATGTTCATCAATATTTTAATTCCTTTCACTTTCAGCAAGTAAGGTTGTATCATCTGCATATCATAGGTTTTTAATGAGTCTTCCACCAACCCTGATGCCATGTTTTTCTTCATATAACTCAGCTTCTTGGATTATTTGCTCAGCCTACAGATTGAATAAGTATGGTGAAAGAACACAATCCTGTCATACACCTTTCTTAATTTTAAACCATTCAGTGTTCCCATGGTCTGTTCCAACAACTGCGTCTTGGTCCATGTACAGATTCCTCATGAGCACAATTAAGTGTTCAGGAATACTAATACTTTGCGATGTTGTCCATAGCTTGTCATGATCCACACAATTGAAGGCCTTTACATAGTCAATAAATCACAGGTAAACATCTTTCTGGTATTCTCTGCAAACATCTCTCTGGTATCCTAGGCATTAGTGAGCTGAAATTGACTGATATTGGTCACATTGAATCTGAAAATCACATGGTTTACTAGGCCGGGAAAGTCAAATTGAAGAGGAATGGTGTCTCACTCATCTTCAAAAAGAACAGGAATAATTAGAAGAACGTCATTTTTGAAGTTAGACTGCAGATCTTAGGGAAAAAAAGAGTTCTAAAAGCAAACAAAGCTGATATAGACTTACTCTGGGTCAATGTTTTTCCGACACTTTTAATTTTGGGGTTCTTGTCTTTGGTCTGTCTTGAAGTACAACACTGTTTGTATCAGCCTACAAAGAAGACCAATTAATACCACTATTATTCAAATTTACACACCAAACACTAAAGCCAAGATGATGAATTGGAAAAATTCTACCAACTTCTTACTCTTAAATGATTAAACATGCAATCAAGATGTCTTCATAATTACTGGTGATTGCAATGCAAATGTGGGGAACAAAGAGGAAGGATCAGTGGTTGGAAAATTTGACCTTGATAGAAAGAATGCTGGAGATCACATGATAGTATTTTACAAAACCAATAACTTCTTCACTGCAAATACCTTTTTTAAACAACATAAAGACTACTATACACATGGACCTCACTAGGTGGAATAAACATAAATCAAATTGACTATATCTGTGGGAAGAGCTATTGTAAAAACTCCATATCATCAGCCAAAAAAAGGCCAGGGGCAGACTATGGAACAGATCACCAATTGCTCATATGCAAGTTCAGGCTGAAGCTGATGAAAATTAAAACAAGTCCATGAAAGACAAAATATGACCATGAATATATCCCACCTGAATTTAGAGATTTTCTGATGAACAGATTTGATGCCTTATAAATTAGGGACTGAAAACCAAAAGAGTTATGGTATGACATCAAGAACATATATAGGAAGAGAGCAACAGGTCTTTAAGAAGACAAGAAAGAAGGAAAAGACCAAAATGGATGTCAGAGAGACTCTAAAACTTGCTCTCCAGCATAGAGATGCTAAAACAAATGGAAGAAATGAGGAGGTAAAAGAACTGTACAGAAATGTTCAAAGGTCAGCTCGAGAAGACAAAGTCAAATATTATAACGAAATATGCAAAGACTTGGAGTTAGAAAACCAAAAGGGAAGAACATGCTCAAGAAGAGCATTTCTCAAGCTGAAATAAGTGAATAAAAATTCAAGCCTCAACTTGAAATATTGAAGGATTCTATGGGCAAAACATTGAATGATGGAGAAAGCATAAAAACAAGATGGAAGAAATGCACACAGTCACTCTACCAAAAAAAAAAAAAAAGGCCATCTGAAGAGATAGCATATGATCAAGAGCCAATGATACTGAAAGAAGTCCAAGGGCATTGAAGGAATTGCCAAATAACAAAGCTTCAGAAATTGATGGAATACAAATAGAAACCTTTCAACAAACTGATACAGCACTGAAGACACACACTCATCTCTGCCAAGAAATTTGGAAGACAGCTATCTGTCCAACTGACTGGAAGAGATCCATATTTTTGACCATTCGAAAGAGAGGAAACCCAATAGAATGTATAAATCATCAGACAATATCATTAATATCACATGAAAGTAAACTCTTGCTAAAGATAATATAAAAACAACTGCTATCATACACTGACAGAGAACTTCCAGAGGTTCAAGATGGGTTCAGAAAAGGATAGGGAATGAGGGATAGCATAGCTGATGTCAGATGGATCTTGACTGAAAGAAGAGCACAGCAGAGAGATGTATACCTGTAATTTATTGACTATGCATAGTGTTTGGTTGTGTGGATCATGACAATCTCTGGGCAATAATGCAGAGAATGAACATTTCAGAACACTTAAATGTGTTCTTGAGGAACCTGTACATAGATCAAGAGACAAGTTGTTCAAATAGAACAAGGAACACCAAATAGTTTAAAATTAGGAAAGGTGTGTGCCAGGGTTGTAGTTTTCACTATACTTATTCAGTCTGTATGCTAAGCAAATAATCCAAGAAGCTGGATTACATGAAGAAAAATATGGCATTAGGATTGGAGGAAGACTCATTAAGAACATGTGATATGAAGATGATACAACCTTTCTTGATGAAAATGAAGATCACTTAAAATACTTACTGAGGAAGATCAAAGGTCACAGCTTTTGGAATAGGTAGCATCTCGATGCTAAGAAAACAAAACTCCTCCCCACTGGACCAATGAACTACATTCATATAAATGGAGAAAATAATGGATTTGTTAAGACTTCATTTTGCCCATATCAGCCATCAACACTCATGGAACCAACAGTCAAGAAATCAAATGATGTATTGCATTAGGCAAATCTGCTGCATAAGACCCTTTAAAGTATTGAAGAGCAAAGATGTCAATTTGAGGAGTAAGGTGTGCCTGATCAATAACCTCATATGTATGTGACAGTTGGACAACGAATAAAGAAGACCATAGAAGAATTGATGTATTTGAGTTATGGTGTTGGAGGAGAATATTGAAAGTACCATGGGCTGCCAAAAGAACAAACAGATCTGTATTGGAAGAAGTACATCCAGAGTGCACCTTGTAAGCTAGGATGGCCAGACTTCGTGTCTCATTATTTGGACATATTATCAGGAGGGGCTATTCCCTGGAGTAGGATATCATGTTTGCAATGTGGAGGGTCAGAGATGGCCTGGCACAGTGGTAGTAGCAATGGGCTCAGGCTTAGCAACGAATGTGAGGTTGGCATTGGGCTGGGCAGTGTTTTGTTCTCTTGTGCATAGGGTTGCTATGAGTCAGTGTTGACTTGATGGCAACAACAACAACAACATTATCAGTAGAATGGCATTTAAATGGGAGCACACTAGTGTGTCTGTGTTTGTATGAAGTTTATATCATCTTCCTTTCATTGCCCTATCCATCTTCGTCTCTTAGATACCACCATAATTGGTATCTTCTAATACAACTTTTCCTTCAGCTTCTTCTGTTTGAATGAAACAGAGAATGATATGAGGCAAAAGGATCCTTCTTCAATTGGCACTTAGTTCCACTTTAGGAAAGAAGGTAGATGTTTTCCAAATCAAAACAAAGAGTAATGGACTACAAGTAAAATAACAGTTACATTAAATTCAAGTAAAGTCCCCTTCCATAAAACTAGTAGATAGTCATCTTAAAAATGCCATGCTCTGTTTAAAAACAAATTATATTTTTATTTTAATGTTTGTCCTCGGAGATCAAGAAAATAATAAATGATTGAGTTTTCCTATTTTTAATATATAAAATATAAAAATATTTCTATTTTTCTATAAATATACTTATTACAAACTTGTATATTTGTTTAAATTTACACTAGAGCCTGATTTCACTAGCATTAAAATACATTGCAATAATAATATATGCAATAATAATATATTATGGTTTTGATTATTCATAATATGTATATATTTATTGAACAAATGATGTATAACAATGGTCATTGTCAGAAGGATTTATAAAGAAACATACCTGCACACTTCAATGGGACACCTCCATTAGCAATAGCATCTTTGTATGGGAAGCTGTAAACCTGGCCAAAATGGTTTCCTTGCACTTTATGGTAAGTACAGTTTACTTAACATAATAAATTGCTGTCTTTAAATTGTTACTGTTACAGGTTTACTATCTAGGTCAATGTTTTCCAGTCTTTATTATCTATGGAGATCATTCATGATATTATAAAGTTAAACAGTGAATGAGAAAAAACAAAGATGAATTGATTCTTTGAATTACGGTGTTGAAAAATATTTTTTACTATACCATGGAGTTCCAGAAAATAAACAAGTCTGTATTAAAAGTATAGTCAGGATGCTCCTTAGAAACAAAGATGGCAAGACTTCAACTCATGTACTTTGGACATATTACCAGGAGGGGGCAGCCCCTGGAGAAGGGCATCATTCTTGGTAAAGTAAAGGGCCAGCAAAAAAGAATACTCTCAATGAGGTAGATTGACACCGTAGCCGAAACAATGGGTGCATACACCGCAACAATTGTGAGGATGGGATAGGATCCACTAATGTTTTGTTCCGTTAACATAGGATTGCTATGAGTTGAAACAGACTAGAAAGCACCTAACAACATGTGTGTGAAAGAGAGAGAGATTTACAATAAAAAAAATGTCTATATAGGGATGATTGTTGTTGTTGTTGTTGTTAAGGGCCACCAAAATCGTTTCAACCATAGCTACCCTCTATAGGATATCTGAGGCTTCAAGTCTTCGCAGGAGAAGAAAGTCTCATCTTTCTCCTGTTGAACAACTGGTGGGCTTAAACCACTGACACTGTGATTCACAGTCCAATGCTTATCATATGGAGCTACCACACTCCCCTATATAGGGGTTGTTATTGTTGTTGTTAAGTGCTGCCGAGTCAGTTCCAACCCATAGCAACCCAGTATAGGGTTTCCAAGGAGCTGCTGGTGAGCTTAAACCACCAACCTTGTGGTCCTAACTGACTTTGCAGTGTAGTGAATTAACACACAGCTCCACACCAGGACGCCATATAGGGCTAAGTACTCCAAATTTATAGATATTGTACAAGAAACATTAACAAACCTAGCTACCACAATGGTTCTGTCAAAAAACTAACAGGTTTAGACAACATTATGGAGTGCTATGTACTCCTACCCAGATGGTTAACTAGTCCTTGCTTCAAACAGATGTTGCTATTGCTGCAGGAAAAGCTATAGTCTATGATACTGTGCATTCATTAGTACATAGCACTCCATAATGTTGGCAAAAGTTTCAGGTAGAAACAAAGAACCATAATTCATCTCTGTCAGCACCCAAGGAAATGAAATTTGGCCACCATGAAACAAGTTTGAGCTCTTGCCAGTCTATCATATTAAGCTGTAATTGACCTATGGAATTGAGATCTAACAGAAGGGACACATACATATAAGTTCAGACAAGGTGATTTTGAAAGCTTCGTTCTTGTCTGTGTCCTCTATATCAAGGCTCAAAGTTAAGTGGACTGTATATATCTGGAGAATTGGTGGTTGTAGGAGAAAGTGAAAGAATCTAATACTGTAGGGTTTCTCGATTCTGCTGTATATATTAAATTATCCTCCTCAATGATAGTGAGAGAGCGCTGTAATATTATTGCAGATAATAAGGTTTTGGTCCAGAATCCCTTATCAAACTAGCAAGCAATGTGGTTCACAGATGGGGGCTTTGCCACTACGCTCACACCTATACACAGTAACAGCTGAGCTGATGCATTCTGCACCTGCCATGGCTTCTGGAGAAGCTTCAGTGGAAGGCCAAAGAACAGTAAATTATAGCTGAGTAGAGGAAAATTAAGAAGCTCATAATATTTTTTGATGGGAAGTAAATAATACCCCACAGACTCCTTTTCTTTAAAATATGGTTGCTTCTTCAATGCCTGTAGTTTATAATGGAAAATAATAAAAAGTCATAAGTAGACTTTTCTTGAGCATGAAAACAAATACTAGTAATGGTTGATTGGTTTTAGCTAGCTTGTTTTTTCTTTAGCTAATAGTTCTCTGAAAATTATTTTAGAAAAATTGGAAGTACAAATGTCGAAAAATAAACAGCTGTTCTCCCAGTCTGAGATAATTATACTGTGTTGTATAGCTTTGCAAACTTTCTATCTGTGCATAAAGTTTTTACAAGGAAGCTAAGTCTCATATAATAAAAGCTACATAATTTGTGGAGGCCAGCACAAAATGAAAATGCAGAACCTCTTGTTCAAAAATTAAGAAAATAAAGGTAACAACCATCTCCAATTACCATCGAGTTGATTCTAACTCAGGGCAGGCCCCTGTGTGTTAGAGTATAGCTGTTCTCCCGAGGGGTTTCAATGGTTGATTGTTTGGAAGTAGGTGACTAAGTGTTTCCTCTGAGGGTAGCAGTCAAGCACATTAATACTTTGCACCATTCAGGGACTCTAAGATAGCAACAACAGAGCAAATGCACAGATTCAAGTACATGAAGTGGTTCCGGTAGTGTGCTTACACAGAAGTTGACTACCCAGATTACTTCTACTTCATATAAGTGAAAAATCACTGTACTCTCTCAAAGAATAATGTTATCACTGTTAATGAACAGTTTAAATTCACAACAAATATATGTAACCCAAAAAAGAAGCTTCCATAAAAATCACATTGATTCACTAATGCTGTTGTTCCACAACCTGCAAGTGTATGTATGTTTTTAAGTATGTGTTTTAAATCAATAATCACAGTATATATATTTTTAGTTAAAAATTCCTGGTCTGTGTATATACATTAAATTAAAGGGATCAACACAAACTGAAAGAAATCAGGCAATCTGCAATAAAATTTGGCAGACAAGAAATGTTTTATATTCAATGTCTCCTTTTTCTACTGCTTTTGGTTTCCATGGAAATGTATATTTCCTACATATCAAGATATTTTATTTTTAGGAGAAAAGCAGAAATAAATGCAGATAGGATGTGAGAAGAGACTATTTAAAATGCGGGTGAGACACATTCATGCCTTAGAAAGTGAATACAATTCTAACTGGCTCATTGAATCTTGAAAACTGTTTATGAAAAAGCCAGTTTTGGGATATGGGGACACCAGCAACTGCAACAACAGGCTCAAACATGGCAACCATTGTGAGGATTGGACGGGACAGGACAGTGATTCGTTTTGTTGTACATAAGGTCACTCTAAGTGGGAACCAATTTGACAGCATCTAACAACAACAAAAAACCTGGGGGCACCATGGTTAAAGTATTCTGCTGCAAACCTAAATGTCAGCAGTTCAAACCTATCAGTCACTATTTGGGAAAAAGATGTAGCAGTCTGCTTCCAAAAAGATTTATAGTCTTGGGAACCTATAAGGCAATTTGACTATGTCCTATAGTTCATATAGGAGTTCTGGTGTGGAGTTGTGGGTTAATGTGCTAGACTGCAAAGTCAGTTTGAACTACAAGATTAGTGGTTCAAGCTCACCAACTGCTCTTTGGAACCTATACAGGGTCACTATGGTTGGAGTTGACTTGACAGCACTTAACAACAACAACCAGGAGTTGCTACAAGTTGGAATTGATTCAATGGTAATTTGGAAAACTTAGGAAAGGAAGGAAATATATTTATCTTGGCAATAATAGATTAATATAGTCTTTAGGTATAACCTCAGTCTTCAACTTTTTACTCATTAACCAGAGTGTTATTGGGCAACTGCTGTATGCCAGGCACCTAATTACTTGTCAGGGCTACAGAAGAGTTCAGGTAATTTCATTTCAGTGGCTCTCAGAAAGTTTAAAAAACATTAATTTTTTCAACATTCAACAAATACATCTGTTTTAAGTGTGACTCTATGAAGAATACAAAAACCAATACAAACATAAGTAAGACTTATGTTATAAGTTGGTCCTCATAGTTGTTAGCTGCCATTGAGTCAATTTTGACTCATTTAACAACAACAACCCTATGTAGGCAGAGTAGAACTACTCCATAGAGTTTTCAAAGCTGTGACCTTTCAAAGTATATAGCCAGACTTGATCCAGAAGGCATTTCTTGGGTGGGTTGCAATTACCAATCTTTTAGCTAGTAGTCAAGTGCTTAACCAAATATGTCATGTGGGGTATATAATAGAATAGTGGAAAGGGAAGCAGAGTATTCACAATAATTACAATTTGATCCAGTAAGTCAGGCTCATGTGGAGTCCATTGAACAAGTTGCAAGTGCTCCACAGGTACATCTCATATGATTTAATGTAGAATGTTAAAGTACTCAAAGTTGGTTTTAATAAGAAGGGGGAAAATGAAGAAATAGAGTCATGTGAGTAAAAAAAACCTAAGGAAAAAAAAATGAGGAGGGAATGACGGGATAAACGAAGGATTTATAGGAAAAAGAGAGAATCTAGTGGAGTGAAATTGAAGAAGAGAAGAAAAGTAATAAGGAGACAGAAAGCAAGATATAAACCAAGGAACCAAAGGGAGATGGGGAGCAAGTGTCCCAAGAAAAAGAAATGGAGAAAGATGGCATTCTATGTACAATATTATTAATACAAAATCAATACAGTGGATTTTTCTTTAATTATCTGGGACGTTCATGTAATTGATGGAATCAAGACCCACCCAAAGGAAGAAAATCTCTTAGATGCCAGGTGTTGCCCAAATGTCAGCTCTTATTCCTTCATTTTCCCTAAGGAAGGCAATTTGTTAAAAAAGAAATTTTGACTAGAAACTGTGTCGAATATTTTAGAATATTCTTTCATTTTTTAAAAGGAAGTTTCAAACTTTACCTTCATTATTGAAAAGCAATGACCAATATTCAACAGTGCTTATGGTGCCTTCTTTCATGAATATGCCAGACATAGAGAAGCATTTGTCCATGAAAGGACCAAAGTAGTTACCAAGGAAATTGAACCTATTAATATATAATTTGTTAAAAATGCCAGTATTTATTGTGGAATATGACACTGAAAGGCATCTCATTATGGATTGCACTTAACTTTGCATTTAAAACCATACTAGCAAACATTCCCTACTCTAACTGCTTCAACAATATGTATTCTTGCTGTTATTTGAATACCACTGTTCCACTAGAGAGAAGTACTTCTAGTCAGCAAAACCAGAATAGGCCAACGAACAGATAACTTTTATTTATTAATCTTTTTAGACCAAGAATAGATGCGACACATTGAACACTCATGAATGAAGACCACAAGAGTTATGAAATGACATAAAAGACATTAAACATGAGGGGGAAAAAAGAGGTCCTTTTTAAAAAACTAAAGAAATAAAGATGAAAACTGATGTCAGAAGAGACTCTGAAACTTGCTGTTGAATGGAGAATAGCTAAGGCAAACAGAAGAAATAATGAAGTAAAGAGATGAACAGAAGACTATGTATTGTGGTAAAATATGCAAAGACCTAGAGTTAGCAAACCAAAAGGGAAGAAAATTCTTGGTATTCCTCAAGCCGAAGAAAAGAGTCTTGAGTTGAACACTGAAGGAATCGATGGGCAAAAAATGACTGATACAGAAAACATCTAAAGAAGTTAGAAGGAGCATAAAGAGTCACTGCATTAAAAAAAAAAAAAAAAAATTGATCCATGTTCAACCATTTCAAGAGATAGCATAGAATCAAGAACCAATACTATTTAAGGAAGAAGTCCAAGCTGCACTGAATGCATTGGAGACAACAGAATTCACCGAACAACATTTGAGATGTTTCAACAAATGGATGCAACACTGGAAATACTCACTCATGTATGCCAAGCTATTTGAAAGACCTGGCAAACCAATATGAAGAGATGTAATTTAGTGCTCATTCCAAAGAAAGGTGATCCAGCAAATATAGAAATTACCAAATAATATCATTAATATCACACATAATTAACATTGGGCTGAAGATAATTCATATATAGTTGCACAGTACATGAATAAGGAACTATCAGAAACTGAAGCAAGTTTCAGAAGAGAATGTAGAAAGATAGATATACTAGATCTTGACTGAAAACAGAGAATACCAGAAAGATGCTTACTTGGATTTTATTGATTGTGTAGAAGCATTTGACTGTGTTGTTTGAACAGAATAAGGGAATAATGAGTGGTTTAAAATCAGGATAAGTGTTTGTCAGATTTGTATCCTTTCACCATACTTATTCAATCTATTTAGGGAGCTCTGGTAGCGTAGAGGTTACGAGTCAGGCTGTGAACCTCAGGGTCAGCAGTTCAAAACTACCAGCTGTTCCACGGGAGAAAGATGAGGCTTTCTGCTCCCATAAAGATTTATAGCCTTGGAAACCCTGTACAGGGTTGCTATGAGTCAGAACTGACTCCATGGCACATAACCACTATTCAATCTATTTGATGAGCAAATAATCTGAGGAGCTGGACTATATGAATAAAAATGTGGCATCAGGATTGGAGGCTCATTAACAATTTATGATATGTAGATGACACAACCTTACTTGTTAAAAGTGCAGAGGGTATGAAACACTTACTCATGAAGATCAAATACTTCTGATTTTGTTTTCACTTTATTTAGTATTTTAAAGAGCACTACTTAGTATGATGCTGTAGGATAAAACACTGCACCACAAGTTCACCTTGGACTGCAAGATCAGCCGTTCAAACTCACAAGCCACTCCTCAGAATTCCTATATTGGGTTGCTATGAGTCAGAACTGAGTTGAGGGCACTTAACAACAACTCTGGATGAGAAAAAGTAAGGTCAGAGAATATTATAGTAATTAGTCTGTCCACATGTGGCACTGTTGGATAAACACTGAACTGCTAACTGCAGGTTGGTAGTTCTAACTCATCAGATGCTTCTCAGAAACTCTATATAGGGTCTCTACGAGTCAATCATTACTTACTGATGAAGATCAAAGAGCACAGCCTTTGGTATGGATTGCATCTCAATGTATAGAAAACAAAAATCCTCACCACTGGACTAATAAACAACATTCTTATCCATGGAGAAAAGATTGAAGTTGTCAAATACTTCATTCTTCTTGGATCAATCATCAACAGTCATGGAAGCAGCAGTCAAGAAATCAAATGATGTATTGTATTAGGCAAATCTGCTGCACAAGACCTTTTTAAAGTGTTGAAGAGCAAAGGTGTCAGCTTGAGGACTAAGGTGCACCTGACCCAAGCCATGGTATTTTCAATCACCTCATATGCATGTGAAAACTGGACAGTGAATAAGGAAGACCGTATAATTGATGCTTTTGAGTTATGGTGTTGGAGGAGAATATTGAAAGTGCCATGGGCTGCCAAAAGAACCAACAGATCTGTGTTGGAAGAATTGCAACCAGAGTGCTCCTTAGAGGCCAGGATGGCCAAACTTAGTCTCTCATACTTTGGACATATTGTCAGGAGGGACCAGTCGCTGGAGAAGGATATCCTGTTTGGTAGGGTCAGAGAAAAAGAAGAAGATGCTAATGAGATGGATTGGCAAAATAACAGCATCAATGGGCTCAAGTTTGCAAAAATTGTGAGGCTGGCCCAGGACTGGGCAGTGTTTCATTCTGTCGTGCATAAGGTTGCTATGAGTCAGAACCAAGTTGACACCACCTAACGACAACAACAGTCTGTAATGCAGTATAATTATCTTTCCAACTTATACTAGACACACACCTACTCTATCATCACCATCCTTTGCCAGTTAGAGTATCTCTTTAGTCTATAGCCAATTGTTGTTGTTAAGTGCCATCAAGTTGATTCTGACCAATAGCAACCCTATGAATAACAGAACATAAGACTGTCCAGCCTCACAATTGTTCCATTTGAGCACATTGCTGCTACCACTGTGTCAATCCATCTCCTTGAGTGTCTTCCTTGTTTTTCGCATTTCAACTAGGTTCCCATAATGCATATCCATGGCAGTCACTATTTTCATTGTAATAAAGTTTTGTAACAAAGCTCTATAACTTATAACAAGAGTTGTAGAGACTGACTGCAGGAGCTCTGCCTGAACCTAACACATTTGGAACTCTGAAAGCATCCTCCAGTTGTTCTAATTTGAAAGAACAGGACATGTGCATATTGGAGTGTGTATCTGATACTTGGCCAAATAAAACATATTTTGAGACATTTAAAGAATAGTCTGCAGAGCCACTGGCCTGAGGATTGCAAGAAAAAAAAATCTTCTAAATCATTTTAAACTAGATTCAGAAGTGAAATAGAATGTTCATCACCACAGATATATAAGTATGCATGTTTCTACTATTGTGGTTTTACTATAAAGTAGGTGTTTGTGACATCAGGTGATTATTAAAGCATATTAAATTGCTTAAACTTCAAATCAATTGCTAATTTTATGGCCATGCGTGTTATAGAAGTTTTTCTCTGTTGTGTCATTATTATTCCAGGCTTCACACATCAATTCGTTAATGGGTGTCCACTTACAACGTAGCATGCTATTGAAAACCATTCTCTGCTCCTCCCCCTAGAAGGCAAAGCACATTGATTAAAGTTCTATTAATATTATTATCATTGGATTCAAAAGCAAGAACCTTTAAACATGGGAGAGAGGGTTGGGGAAGGGTGAAAGTCAGCAAGAGGTTCCTTTCTTGGTGGTTTTAACTACACATGTCAAAATTCTTAGAGGTTGTGTTACTTAAATTTGGGGAGAAAACTGTTGTGATGATGACTTGACCCATTACTGTAGAAACACTTCAACCTAGAAAATATCCCTAGGCTTTCTGAAAGAAAGAAGATATATGAAAGCAAGCAGTTATTTTTTTGCCCTCTTGCTACACATAGTACCAAAAGTTCTCACATTTTGTTTGCAAATTACATTTACTCAACTTCTGTGGCAACCTTTCAGACAAAGAAAGAAGGGGTTTTGTAAACTGAGATTAACTAAATAGTGTGGTCTAATCCCGCCTCATTGGTGTTTATGCATGCTTCACTGTGGGATTTACAGCCTTAACTCAAGGAAAGACAGAATAAACGTTATGAATACAAAGAATCCAGGCTTTGTGTTTCTGGAATTAGGATCAGATTCAGGTGGAAATCCATTGGGAGATTTATATGAAAACAAGATACAGAAATAGAGAAATGTAAAAGGAATTAAAATCTCTCTTAGCTTTCATGAAGACGCTTTTAAAGCAACCTCAGAAAAGAAAGAGTAATAGCTTCACATATGCTCACTACAAGAATGGGCACACTCCTGCTTATTAAAAGCAGTCCTCGGGCTTATCCTTTTTCTACAACAGTTTCTTCCATTTCTTACCCTAAGTGTCTGCCACCTGAAGCATCATGCCAATGTTAGAAGTATATTTTTTTCCCTCTGCCACACAGCTGGTAGATTCTTGTGCTTATAAGCCATCAGGCCTGTCAATGAAGATCTGGCAGTAATTGACAGAAGGGCAGTGACTGTATCCTGAAAGGTTAAGAGTAGAATGCAAGCTATGCCTAAAATGTTCCCACCAAGTCTATTCTGCCTTATTAAGCTGTTTCAAAGACTGCATTCATTCTTCCACTCTCCAGATCAAGTTAACTGATAGGAAGCTTTTATTATTTCTTCTCACCTGGATAAGAAAAGGTCTACTTGTTATGAGAGGCCCTTTTGTTCAATGGGTATATGTCCTTTGTGTTCATGTTTTCCTTTGACCCTTCATTTCATCCTGGATTTTACCAGCTTTCACCTTGAGAGAGCAGAGGGCAAATGGGGAGCAGGTTTGTGATACATGTAACAGCACAAAGGCAGTAGGATATGACTCTCCAAGGAAAGGAGCCAACATAAGAAAGCTGATGAATTTGTGTCCTTACTATATTCCTATCTCTTAAAAGGTCTGTTCAATAATCAAACAAAACTGACTTATGTGGAGGAAAAGGAAGAAGAACAGATCTGCTTTGCTTAATGTAGTGAAAATAAAAGATTTAAAATTTTGAGAAACGTACATGTCTCTTTATCAAGTGAATCAGCCATCAGAAATTGTAATAGTAATCTCTCATAAACTGAAATACTATGTTGTTGTTGTTGCTGTTAGGTGCCATTGAGTCAACTCATATCGACCTTATGAAATGCTAGAACGCCTTTTAAATATGTGACAGATATTTAGCAATATGAAAAAGTGTTTCTATTATTTGACAAGGGAAAATAATAAGTAAGAAAACAGTTTTTTTCAGTCTGGATAAACATGGATGACTAAACAGTTCATTTACCTTTATTCTAACCTGAAATTCTATTCAAATTACAATAAAACAGCTTTCTGAAATGTAAATCTGAAAAGGGAAAGGAGATAATGCAATAAATGTTGGAGCTAAAAAATGGATAAAAGGGTAATAATTGGCCAGGTAGAATAAAGGAGACTGAAATTCAACCAACTATTGAGCAGGCCATCAGGGCCACTTAATTTTAATGTACATTAAATTAAATATGGAGTCCTGGTGTGGCACTGTAGGATAAGCTTGCTGGAAGTGAAGAGGACTTAAAACATTTACTGATGAAGATCCAAGAGCACAGCCTTCGGTATGGATTGCATCTCATGTCAAGAAAACAAAAAATCCTCACCACTGGACCAATAAACAACATTTTATTAATGGAGAAAAGATGAAGTTGTCAAAGACTTCATTTTTCTTGTATCAACCATCAACACTCATGGAAGCGGCAGTCAAGAAATCAAACAATGTATTGCAATAGGCAAATCTGCTGCACAAGACCTTTTTAAAGTGTTGAAGAGCAAAGATGTCAGCTTGAGGACTAAGGTGCGCCTGACCCAAGCCATGGTATTTTCAATAACCTCATATGGATGTGAAAGCTGCACTGTGAATAAGAAAGATCATAGAAGAATTGATGCATTTGAGTTATGGTGTTGGAGGAGAATATTAAAAGTACCATAGGCTGTCAAAAGAACCAATAGATCTGTGTTTGAAGAAGTACAGCCAGAATGCTCCTTAGAAGCCAGGATGGCCTGACTTCGTCTCTCATACTTCAGACATATTGTCAGGACGTCACTGGAGAAGGATATCATATTTGGTAAGGTAGAGGGAGAAAAAGAGTAAGATTCCCAGCAAGATGCATTGGCAAAGTGGCAGCATCAATGGGCTCAAGCATGGCAACAGTAGTGAGGTTGGCTCAGGACCAGGTAGTGTTTCTTTCTGCTGTGCACAGAGTCGCTATGAGTTGGTTCTGACTCAATGGCACCTAATAACAACAGCAACAATATGCTAAAAATTAGCATTCATCTTGCAAAACTGTTAAATATGCTATCTTATTACTAAGCCAGAAGTACCCCAGACTTTCCAACAACGAAATAAAACCTATATTCCTATCATTAGACAGAAATTATAAGTGAAGACTTTTCTCATATTTATTGATCACATAAGCAGCAGAATGTGATCAATATTAGAAGGCTCACTGCTACAATGAGTCTTCCTTTCCGTAGTGATGAGGGAAATAATTAAATCACAACGTTCCCATTTTCCATACTATCTTAACGGGAAATAAAAAACTGTTTTAATAAATAAAGCCATAGAATACTCATGGGTTTATTCCTTAAAGTGCTGCAAGATAGTCTGCTTATCAAATTGGTCATTTATGAAGTGTTAACACTTCATCTTCTTTTGAGGTACTCTTATTCAAATGGATAAAAAAATGAAAAGAAAACATTTTAAATGTTTTATAAACCCAAACACAATGAAAAAGTTACATCATAAATGTTCTGTTGCCAGGATTTTCAATTTAAGCTCCACTCAATCTTCTTGTTTGGTAAGGCAGAAGGTCACAGAAAAAGAGGAAGACCCCCAATGAGATGGATTGGCCAAGTGGCAGCATTGACAGACTCAAGTGTGGCAACAATAATGAGGTTGGCCCAGGATCAGGCAGTGTTTCGTTCTGCTGTGCATAAGGTCGTTATGGGTCAGTACCGACTCAATGGCACCTAACAACAACAACAACAAGCTTCTTAAAATGTCAAGACTCATCATTTCTTTTCCCTTCTTCTTTTCCTGGTAAATCTCACAGTAGCAAGAATTGGCATTCTTCATTGTTCCAATGACTTTTGAATTATAATCAAAATTGGGGACATCTTTCGCAAAAAAACTTCAATGCCCATTTGATGTGCCTCCCAAAGTCTTTGAATGGGAAATGCTGGCAGAAGGGCATTCTCCATGGTTATTTTTTTCAATTTTCCCTTGCTACAAAATCATGCACATTTTACACAGGACAGTTTTAAGAAAGAGTCATTGACTCTAAGCAGAGCTGTATACTGAGCTAGCTAAGTGACCACAGACTTTGTCTGCTTGTCAGTTTTACTGCACACTGTGGAGTCCTGATGTGGCACTGTAGGATAAGCACTGGGCTGCAAGGTTGGTTTGAACCTGCAAGGTCAGCAGTTCAAACACACCAACCACTCCTTCGAAACCCTATACAGGATCACTATGGGACAGAATTGACTCTACAGCTCTTAACAACATAACATCATGCACTCCAAATCGACCCTACTCAGGTGACCTGCTTTACCATTCCCTGAGCTTGCTTCTTTACACATTTATCCTTTTTTATATACTGTTCCTCCTCACTGAAATGTCCTCCTGCTCCATACCAAGCAACTCCTACTTTCCCTTAAGGATTAATGAGCCTGTAAATTAAGAAGTTCTTCTCTGGTACTGTACTGTAAGTACACCGTTCTGGGTTTCCTTAAAACAAAAGCTGAAGTCTTACTCATCTTCCCATGTTTATTTTCTAACACAGTGTCTTGCCCATGTCTAAGTCCCAAACCCTGGTCTTTGAATGAGTGAGTGAATATGGAAGATGGTAAAAATTCCATAATCCCTATGCTTCTGCTTCCTGTCATAGTTTCTAAGATGGCACCATTATGTTCTCCAGTTTTCCCTCTCTGTCAATTCCCCAGTCTTTTCCAAGCCTGCCTAGTTTCAAGACTATAATTTACATTTCAGGAGAAAATTGGATCTGTATTCTCTCTGCATACAAGAGGGGGTAGAGAGAGTACTTTTCCTCATAGTTTATTACCCCAAATAAGAATTACAACCCCTTACACATCTGTGGCACTGTAGCATAAACATTGGACTGCTAACCCCCATTTGGCAGTTCAAACCCACACGCCACTCCTTGGAAAACCTGTAAAGGGTTTGATATGAGTCAGAATGGACCTTATGGCATTTAGCAATAACAATAACACATGTTTGCATAGGATTCCTTAGGTGGTGCAAATGGATAAGTGTTTGACCTCAAGTTGAAAGGTTGGCAATTCAAACCCACTCAGAGGCACCTTGAGAGACAGAGCTGGTAATCTGTTTACAAAAGGTTACAACCCTGAAAACCCTATAGGGCAGTTCCACTCTGCTCATTGGACCTCCATGCATATTGACTAACAACAATATGTTGAAATAGTGTTTTAAATTGTAAATTTTCTCATTATATACTTTTAACAGTCCTGTAGGCTATATATAAATCTAGAGATAGACGGGCTGAAGTCCAATAAAATTAAGTCACTTGTTTGTGTGATAAAGATAAAAGAGCCAAGATCAAGAAGAGAGCCAGTAACAGAGAAATAAAAGCAGAACTCTTTTGTTTACAGACCCAGAATGACTAACACATCTTTCTAGGATAGCTTGTTTCCAGGTACACCTTTATATGGTTTTGCTTGTTGTTATTGTTAAATGCTATGGAGTCGGTTCCAACTCATAGCAACCCTATACGAGGTCTCAAGGAGCAGCTGATGAGTTTGAAACACCAACCTTGTGGTTCAAACAGAACTTGTGGCCTAGTGCTTCTCCTACAGTGCCACACCAGGACTCCTTGGTTTTGTTTGTTGTTGTTGTTGTTAAGTGCTGTCGAGTCGGTTCCGACCCATAGCGACCCTCTACAGGGTTTCCGAGGCTGTAAATCTTTACGGGAGCAGAAAGCCTCATCTTTCTCCCACGGAGCGGCTGGTAGTTTCGAACTGCTGACCTTGCTGTTCGCAGCCCGATTCGTAACCACTAAGAAGCTACCAGAGCTCCTTTTGTTTAGTGAACACTTAAATGTTCCTCTGTGTCATTGCAGAAGAAAAATGGCTGAATAACATGGGCTGGATTGGTTAAATTTGTGTGACTTTCTCTGATGTTTGTAAAACTGTCAAAATAGAAACTTGTTTGATAGACCATATCTTATAGCTATGAAAAATAGAATTATTATATCCTGGAAAGGATCGTTTGTTTTGTGGGGGGCTGTATCAATTTCCATATGCAAACCTAACATTCCAAAGGTCATCATTCATCTCTCAAACAAGAAGAAAAATTTTGAAACCTTAAACTTTCAACCAACTCTATGCTATAGCCATGACAGTTTTAAAGGCAGGTTTAACTGGCTTAAATTTTTTTCAAAATTCTCACACCATCTATTATTACATTTTTAATCATATTTAAAAATGGCAGTGTAGTGCTGTGGGTTAATGCACCAGACTGCAAAGCCATTTGAATTTCAAGGTTGGTGGTTCAAGCTCACCAGCGTCTCCTTGGAAACCCTATACAGGGTTGCTATGAGTCGGAACTGACGCGATGACACTTAACAACAACAACAAGATGATTTAAGTTTAACTCATTAACTATCATTCCTTTAAAAGTGAATTATTAAAGCAAGTTTGGTATCCTGGTAAAATGTGGACACTTTCTGGTTCTTAGTTTTTCTTAGCCAATTAACCCTGAATCTTAATTGAGAAGCACAAGCTTTTCCTAGCAATTCATTCTTGGTGGTACAGGTGCTTTTGACAAACTCCTTATCTTGAAATAAATAATAATGTCCCTGAGCCATACATGTTCTATGCTCTGCCCACTTTAGCTAAGAGGCTGGCAGTAACAAAAAGGGAAAAAACTCATTCCATAAATTGATTCCCATTTATGGTGACTGTATATGTGTCAGAGTATAACTGTGGTCCACAGGGTTTTCAATGACTGATTATTTGGAAATGAGTCACGAATCTATTTTCCAAAGAACCTCAGGGTGAACCCAAACCTTAAATCTTTCAGCAGTTGAAGGTGCTATGAGCTTACACTACCCAGAGACCTGAATCAGAAGGAAGATTAATAATGATAAGAGTTACCATTTAGTGAGCACTTACAATATGTGAAACACTATTCTAAGCATCTTTTAAATGAAACTTCACAAATTAAGGGTGTCTCCATGGCAGCTAATAACAGCAATAACATCAAATCTCACCACTATCCCATGAGTTCTGCATCGTTATGTAAAAGATACCTGAAGTCTACAAAGTGTAAGCTACTAGCATTAGTTAGTCATTGTTGTTGATGATGGTGGGTCTACCCCAACTCATAGTAGCCCCATGCAGAAAAGAATGAGATACTGCCTAGTCGTGCTACATCCTTACAATTGATTGTTGCTCTGTTTGAGCCCACTGTTGCATTCATAGTGTCAATTGTTCAGCAACTGGTAAAGAAAGCATCTGACCTCAGGTCTGTCTAACCTGACAGTCCATCTCTTAACTCTTTACCGAGTCACCTTTAGGCATTCAGGGCTCTACTTTTAGTCTATGTGTGAAAGAAATCAGAAAAAACGATCAAAATAAAATTTAAAATTAGTGGCCAAAATAAAGAAATGAATGAAGTGTAAGGATTTGCAGCTCTTCTATGTTTGAGGTTCTTTTGTCTTTAATCAAAAGGTGATATGTTAGTCATCCCCTTTATTTTTATCTGTGCAGACCTAGTTAATTTCTGGAGTAGTCAGAAAAGTACTACAGAAACAGAAAACAAAAATTGAAACAGAATTCAAACAATAAAGACCCTGCAGAAAAGGGTTCAGGTGATTAATGCCAAAATATCAGAAATGGAAACGTAGTTAAAGGTCAAAGGAGTAGAACTGAAGAGATGGAAGCCAGAATCAGCAGACTGGAGACAAATCTCTCAATAATGCTAAGATAGAAGAACAAACATAAAAAAAAGAATTTAAAAAATATGAATAAAGCCTAAGATTTACATGGGACAACATGAAGAGGAGTAATTTGAGGCTGATTGGAACTCCAGAACAGGAAGGGACAAAAAATATTACAGAAGAGACAGTCGACAAGCTGCTGGAAGAGAGCATCCCTAAAATCTTCAAGGACAAGAAGACAAACATCCAAGAAGCTGAACAAACCCCAGGAAGGCTAGACCCCAAAAGAAAAGCACCAAGACTTAATCAAACTTTCCAAAACCAAAGAGTAGGAGAGAATCCTAAAATCAGCTTGGGAAAAAAGAAATGTTACATGTAAAGGAAAGCAAATAAGATTAAGCTCTGATTACTCAGCAGAAACCATGTAGGCAAGAAGACAATGGGGAAATATATACAAAACTCTGAAAGAAAAAAAAAAAAACTGCCAACCAAGAATCATATGCCCAGCAAAGCTGTCAATCAAATATGATGGTGAAATCAAAACATTCCAGGATAAACAGAAATTAAGGGATCTTGTAAAGGCCAAACCAGTGCTCCAAAACATACTAATGGGAGTCTTTGGACTGAGAAGACCAGACAACAACCAGAGACTGACATATGTGGCAATGCCACATGGACCATAGCTCAGAAATGGAAAAGTCCAGAGCAAAACAAAACTACAAAAGTGAAATTAAAGTTGGGGTGGAGGAGGGGAAGGGGGTCAGTTCATGAACAGGAGAGCCACAAAGCAAAAAAAGGGGAAAGTATAATAACAGAGACTCAAATGGTGAGGAGGTCAGGTATATCTCAGAATAAAACAATCTCATAAAATAAAGAAGATCTCAATAAAAAATTGGGTAACCTCAAAGAAACTGGATACATCTCACATCAAATCAAAAAAAGAAAAATATCCATAAAGTGTATGGAAACATTAACACTCTGGACAAATTTACAAGAAAAAACATATACAACCTGCACATCGACCAAAAAGCAGTCATTCCAATAGATCAAGGGGATGTTGCTGTTGTTGTTAAGTGCCGTTGAGTTGGTTCCAACTCAAAGTGACCCCGTGTAGGGTTTCTAAGGAGCAAATGGTGAGTTTGAACCACTGACATCATGGCTCAAACCAACCTTTGCAGTCCAGTGCTTTAGCCCACTGGACTGCAAAGTCAGTTTGAACCACAAGATCCTTGGTTCAAGCTCACTAGCTTCTTCTTGGAAACCTTATAGAGGGTCACTATGGGTCAGAATCAACTCGACAGCACTTAACAACAACAACATGCATGAGAATGCTGGGCAATGAATAAGGAAGACCTGAGAAGAATTGATGCATTTGAATTATGGTATCAGCGACAAATATTGACTGTATCATGGTCTGCCAGAAGAACTAACAAATTTGACTCAGAAGAAGTACATCTAGAATGTTCTTTAGATAGGAGTTTAGTGAGATTTCATTCATCTTACATCCATTGGACACGTTATCAGGATGAACCAGTCCCAGGAGACAGATACAATGCTTGGTAAATTAGCCAGTGAGTGACAAAAAGGAAAGCCCTCAAGGAGATGACCTGACACAGTGGCTAAAGCAATGGGTTCAAATATAACAGTGATTGTGAAATGGTGCAGGACTGGGTAGTGTTTTGTCCTGTTGTACATTTGGTTGCTACAAGTTGGAACTGATTCAAAAGCAACTAACAGTGATCATGGGATAGTATCATTGTTGTTGTTGTGTGCCGTGGAGTCGGTTCCGACTCATAGCGACCCTGTACAGGGTTTCCGAGGCTATAAATCTTATGGGAGCAGAATGCCTCATCTTTCTCCCGCGGAGCAGCTGGTAGTTTCGAACTGCTGACCTTGCAGCTCGCAGCCCAATTCATAACCACTACACTACCAGAGCTCCTTTATCATATTGTGGTTTTATTGCATTTTCCTAATTAATAATGATGTTAAATTACTGATTTGATGGCAACATATTAAATAGGAATTCCTTGGTATTAAACCACAAGCCAAAACTTGGAGGTTTGAACCCAACCAGAAGTCCCTGAGAAGACAGGCCTGGTAATCTGTTTCTGAAAGGACTCAGCCCTGAAAGTCCTATGTAGCATTTCTACTCGCACACATGAAATTACCATGAGATAGAGTCAAACTGAATGGAGTTCTGCTGCGGCACTGGAATAAAGCAGTGTTGCTATGGGTCAGAATGAAGGTTGGCATGAACCACAAGATAGGCGGTTCAAATTCACCAGCCACTCCTTGGAAGCTACAGGGTAGCTATGAGTTGGAACCGACTCAATGGCACTTGACAACAACAAGTTGCACACCTTTTTATGTGGTTAATGTCCATTCTTATGTCTTATTTGTATAGTGATCATTCATATGTTTTGCCCATTATTATTATTATTTTATTGTCGATTTATAGGAATCTTTATATATTCTAGATGGGAGTTAGTAAGCTAATAGCATCAGAACCTATCTAACTTCAGGGCAGGAAATGGGGAGAACCATCAGCACAAAGGTGACTACTATGACATGGAAGTGAAATATAGCTCCACTGTCCTAGCTTTTTACCAATTCTGACACCAGTTGTCCTCTTCACAACACTCTACTTCTCTACTGGGCTCAATAACTCATTGCAGTGGTCACACCAAATTCAGACTACACTTAATGATTATACGGTTTATTAGTGAAGTAACAAGCTACAACTGGAATTATCAGGAATCCCTCAGGAGACAGGTTATAGTCCTTTGTTGTTGTTGTTATTATGTGCCGTGGAGTCGGTTCCGACTCACAGTGACCCTATACAGGGTTTCCGGGGCTGTAAATCTTTACGGGAGCAGAAAGCCTCATCTTTCTCCTGCGGAACAGCTGGTAGTTTCGAACTGCTGA
>NW_006408531.1:29818185-29818772 GCF_000296735.1 Chrysochloris asiatica
TTTGTGAGATTGCGATGTAGCAAATCATCTTGGCCTAATTACAAACCCAAAGCCAGAAATCTATTTCAAGGCAGAGTTCTTTTTCAGATACATACATTTTGAATATTTTCTCCCAGGCTGTGGTTTGTTTATCCATCTTTTTCATTTTTGTTTTTAGTGGTGTCTTCTGATAAGTAGATTGTTCATACTGAAGACATTTATTTTATTACTTTTTTTTTCCTTTCACAAGTAGTGCTTTTTGTATCCTCTCTATGAATTCTACCTAAGGCCATAAATGTTGTTGTTGCTGTTGTTTATTGCCACCAAATCAGCTCCAACTCATAGACCCTGCGTAGGGTTTCTGAGGAGTTATTGGTGAGTTTGAATCACTGACCTGAGAATTCCTGGTCAGTGTACTTTTGCATATATGTTTTCAATATTTTTAGCAAAATTACACTTGCATTCAATATTAATGATTGTCCAATGATTTTGACATTCTGTTGGGTCACCTCTCTTTTGAATGGACACAAATATGGATCTCTTCCAGTCCGTTGACCAGGTAGCTGTTTTCCAAATTTCTTGGCATAGAAGAGTGAGTGCCTCTAGTG
>NW_006408531.1:29820507-29822006 GCF_000296735.1 Chrysochloris asiatica
ATCATTACAAATATCTTTTTATGTGGAAAGTTCCTAATTTTATCATCATTTTTGAGGGACAACTTTGCTAGGTATATGATTGGCATTTTTTTCTTTCTTTCAGTGTTTCATATGTGTCATCCTATTGCCTTCTTGCCTGCATGATTTCTGCTGAGAAACCAGAGCTTAGTCTTATTGGTTCTCCTTTGTAGGTAACTTGTAACTTTTTGTATTTTCCAGGCTTTTCTCAGGATTCTTTTTTTGTCTTTGGTTTTGGAAAGTTTGACTATGATTTGTCTTGGTGATTTTCTTTTGGGGGTCTATCCTGCTTGAGGTTTAGTCAGCTACTTGAATCTGCATGTTTTTCATATTAGGGAAGGTTTCTTCCACCAACTCTTTGACAATTTTCTCTGTGCTTTTTATCATTTCTTCCTGTTATGGGATTCCAATCACTTGTAAGTTGTTTTTCTTCATGGTGTCCCACATAACTCTTAAGCTTTTATCAGGTTTTTTTCATTCTTTATTCTGATTGTTCTTCTGGCATACTATTGAAAGATTTATCTTCAAGCTCACTAATTTGGGATTCCATTGCTTTGAATATACTCCTTTGTCCTTTCAATGTATTGTCCATATCTGAAATCTTAGTATTAATCTTCTGTTTCTAATTAGAGGTTTTCTATTGTTTCAAAATTTGCATTAATGTTTATCTGTTTATTCTTTTACTTTTTACCTGAATTCTTCTGTATTCTATTTGCTTTCCTCAATCTTTATGTCAGCCCTTTGAAGGTACCTAAATATCATTCTTTTGAATTCTTTTTCAGTGAGTTCCATTACCTTTTCTTCCTCAGAAATGCTTTCTAACATTTATCTTGGTGATTTGTTTGAGTCATTCTCACTGGTTACATCATATGAGCTGAATTCCATACACTCTTATGATGAGAAAACTAAAGATTACAACAGCTACATTCAAACAGTCAAATGTAGAATTTGGAAATGTGTAAGCAAATATAACTTCAAGAGGAAAATGGTTAAACATTATAAATATCTATGGGAGATACTTATCAAGATTCCTACAACATACATGAAAAATCTCTACATAGGAAAAGTCTTTTTTTGCAAACATTTTGGGAAAATTTGTTAATGTAATTAAAATAATAATTCTACTATGCTAAATTTAATTGTAATATATCAGTGTTCAAGTTTATATTTTGTAGATACCTGAAATTTATAACAAAAATATTATATTGTTCTCTTTTCTAAACTCACTACTTGGTATAGATTTTAACTTAATGTCCTACCTTTTTATCATTCTATATTTCTAGGAATTCTATAAACAATTAAATTATTTTTGAAATTTCATTTAAATGTTCTGTAGGTAACTTTGTTTGCTGTATTTCATTTTTTAAAATCTATTTTATGGTTGTGACATGAGAAGAAGTAAAGTTATAGTTATTTTCTTCCCAGATATATGATTTTATTATTTATATGAAAATAAACAGTCTTCCTAGATTAAGTTATTT
>NW_006408531.1:29822965-29835013 GCF_000296735.1 Chrysochloris asiatica
AAATCCTAAAGTCATTATCTTATGCTATGATCTAATTTATTATATCAACAAGTTTTTTTCTGTGAGAAGCCATTAAAAAAAAAAAAAGAACATTGCATAGAAAATTAAGAATTAATGTATGAGAAACTTTTTTTACAATTAGAAAATGTATTTGTGAGAAAAAGCAAATAATGTCACCTTACAATATATGTTGTTGGTAGGTGTCATCAAGTTGGTTCCGATTCCTAGAGATGGATGCACAACAGGATGAAACACTGCCAGGTCCTGCACCATCCACACAATTGTTGTTACATTTGAGCCCATTGTTGCTGCCATTGTGTCAATCCATCCCTACAGCTAAATTTGTGTTTCATCACTCCATTCATAGATTAATCTTGGGGAGTTGGCATTTAGGAAACATTTGGGTTTTGTTTTATTTTATTTTTCATCTTTGTTACAAATAGTAGATTATTTACTATTTAAATGTTTCTAAATTTTATGTTGTCAAAATTGATGTTGTTGTTAAGTGCATGGAGTCGGTTTTCACTCATAGTAACACTATTTAGGGTTTCTGAGGAGCAGCTGGCGAGCTTGAACTGCCAATCTTGAGGTTCAAACCAACCTAGCAGTCAAGCTCATTAACCCACAGCACCACACCAGGATTCCCTATCAGAATTAAGTATACAAGAACATGAGGTACTGAATAGCAAACAATGTCCATACCACTTTTCTCTATTTCAATTATTATGAAATCTTCTATAGCAAAGACACATCTCAGTCAATCACCTCAAATAGATCTCAAATTAGTTTCTGACTTCAAGACTTCATTTCACTTGACTGGCTGCACAAATGAGGTCTCAGTCTTTCTCTAGATGTTGATCTCCTGGAATAGTGCCAATGCATTGGGAAGCTAGAAAGAGGGACCCAGCTTTCAAGCATCAATCTAGTACTCACAGATTACCACTAGAATGTCCACCTTTCTTTTCTGCTTGACCCTGTGTAGCCTGCTGCTCTGTGTTATGCTTTGGGGCCATTCTTTCTGGGAAACACTTCACCTCCATAGCCACACTGACAGAGAATCCTCCTGAGACGCTAATTGAACCCATAATCTTTCTTATGCTGTCTCTCTTTAATTCAGGGGTCCAGAGAGGGTCTGACTAGATGAATCAGAAAGTAAGAAACTCAAAGAGAGTCAGAGAGACAGGTGGCTGACAGTCTGAGAAATAGCCCATCTCCAATATTGGCTGTGTGGATTACCACTTTGAACTTCAGGGTTATTTTTTAAAATTAATAATAATAAATGAAGTAATTAATATCATTATTATTGCTGACACAGAGAAGTCATTCAAAAGTATAAATATTACACTTCAAGGTAAGAACATTACCATGGTGGTGATGGTGTGCCACAGAGTTGTTCCAACTCACAGTGAACCGTATAGGGTTTCCAAGGCTACAAATCTTCATGGGAGCAGAAAACCTCCTCTTTCTCCTCTGGAATGACTGGTAGTTTCAAACTGCTGATCTTGATGTTAGCAGTCTACTTGTAACCACTACGGTACCAGAGCTCCTTTACCATAGAAGTTCCTAAAAGTTTCTATTCAGCTAGTGAGTGAACAATATTTATTAAACTCTGGAGAGTTAGAAAAGATATAGAATGTGCTTTCCTTGTCTTCAGGTATTTCGTCCAAAGATGAACCATAAGCTATTTAAATTACCATCTTTAAAAGATGCTCAAAGAACCAGAAGTCAAAAAGGCTTGGTTCATGCCCTGTCTGCATTATGTATTGTTATTGTTATTGTGGATACTCAAGTTAGTTCCGACTCATAGCAACCCTCTACAGGGCTTCCGAGGCTGTAAACATTTACGGAAGCAGAAAGCCTCCTCTTTCTCTCAAGGAGCATCTGGTGAGTTTGAGCGCTGGCTTTGTGGTTAGAGTCCAGCGCTTATCCTACAGCGCTAGCAATGCTTCTTGCTCTGTTCACTAGCTGTGAATAATAGCTAGTCACAGATTACTCTGAATCATAGATTATGTTTTCTGTTTTGCCTACCACAAGGAATATTGTTAGGATAATAATAAATAAAAGGTATTATTATTGCTAGTGATTTTCAGTGAGCATGGTAGGTATGCAGAATAAGCACTGGACTGTGAATCACAAGGTCAGCAGTCAAAGTCTACCATTTGCTCCATAAGGGAAAGATGAGGCTTTCTGCTCCACGAAGATTAACATCCTCAGAAACCCTATACAGGGTCACTATGAATCAGAACAGGTTCAATGGCACTTAACAACAACAGCAGTGATTTTCAAAGTATCTTGTCTAATTTCCTCATTTTACAAATGGCAAACCAGAATCCTATAGTAATTACCTGATTTGTCTACCAACATACAGTAAGAGCTAGGCCTTGTCCTGAAGCCTGAAGCCTCTTTTCCAGGCTGTCAGAATCATTACTCTGTCTCTTTCCTCTCACTCTCTCTTTCCTTCTCACTTCAATTCCCTGTCTATTCCCATGGTTTTTCACCATGGCCATAAGCATCCCCAAGCACTTATCACTCCCTGGGACCTCTTTAAAGAGAGTCCTTCTCTCCTCAGCTGCCCAAGAAGGCCGAATAGTGAACCTATCTCAGATCTTTTCTCAAAAGTATCAGATAGTTTTACACTTTCTGGAGTTTCCTACTTTACACAAGGCACATGATTTTGATAATTGAGACACCCTGATACCTTTCCTGATTCATAAAAAACTCTCATCTCTCCTCATCCAGACCCTGCTTAGTTTTACTCTCAGTAATATTTCTTGGAGCACTATTTGGAAATAGCTCATAAAATGCTTTACAGTTCCTTGTTGGCCTTATCATGATATGAACATTTTGTTAACAAAGCACCCTGTTAATATTTTGATTAGAAGAACTAATGTGTTTGGACCTCATAGTATTGCCAATGTGGTACTTGCTCCTTAAAAGGAAAAGTTTTAATTCCATTTTCAAAATAAGTCGTCATTCTCCTGCTATATTAAGAAATGTCATCAGACAATCCAGAAAGCCTGCAATGTGTGGATGAGTAGTGTTTGTACTCAGGCGCAGGGGAGTGAATTCACTTGCTATTAAAGAATCCCAGCAGCACAACCCTAACCTTTAACATGGGCTTGAATTGAGGGTTTTTTTTTTAATTATAGAATACACAAAGGCATCTGCTCAGTGAGTGCAGCTGATACCGAACACTGGGCAGAGATTGCTAAATTACAAAGGTGATCTGAAGGCTGAAAGTCACAGACAATGATTCAATTCATTTCCTGGACAAGGTCACCCTCAGCTCAAGATACCACCTCTAACAGTCCAAAATATATTCCTCTAAGAGTGAACCATTTCAGCTATTTGCTTACCGCAGGGTTAAAAGGAAAAGTATTGTGATATAACCTGAGGCACTCAAATACTCAAAAGAGGACCCATACTTCAGGATGACTCAAACAAGAATTCTGCTCTTGTGCTTAGGCACCCATAGAATACACTGAAAAGAGTGTTTTGTAGCCCTCAGTAGGCAAACCCCTTAGCTCAGGTGCAAGGTGAAGCAGTTTTGTGCCTGATCCCTCCCGGTGGTAGGAAGACTCCAAATCCTTTTGAGGAAAAGACCAGCAGAAAGTGGGGGGCAAAAAAGTAGAAATGTCATCAGAGTTCAAAAGGCTCTGAGCATTGACAATTTTATTCACCATTCTGCTCTGTGGGGATTTGCAGATCATCTAAGAAAATCCCTACACCTCCAAAGAATAACTCTTTCTTACCAAGGAGTTTTCCCCAACTCTGGAAAGCCATATTCTCTCCCTCTCTTTTGTTGAAACTTCTCAAAGAGATGCATCTGCTTTGATGAGCACTCTAGAGATTGTCAAGATGCTATACTTACAGTCTATAAAATTCTGAAACTTTCAGTTTTTATATGCATTATGAGTTAATTGTCTCTTTTCTTATCTCCAGCAGTTTGTAAACTCATTGATAACAGAAACTTTCATTTATTTTAAATTCCTCTCTCTTACCTTAAGAATTTTTTTGGATAAGAGGATGACTTATCACCATTTTGGAGAATTGCATATCTCGCTTCAAAATGTTTCCAAAAAAATCATTAAAATGAAAGAATTAGTGAAGGAAGGATAATAAGGATGGTGAGGCTATTGACTTGGGGTAAACTGCCTCAGTTGCCTCTAACATTTGCTGCTTCACAGACATTGACATCAATCCCTGTCTTGGAAAACAGTCCCTTCCTCACCCCCACATTCAACATGGCTGACAGTCCTTCCTATTAAATACTACATTTGCAATCCTCTGGAACAATGGTGTCCTTCTCTTTTGGGTCAGAGTTCACACTGGCCAATTTACATTCCTGAGCCTTTTAAGGTAATGTCTTCTTGCTCCTTGAGAAGACTATCTTACAAACCACTTTTGAAGTTAGTAATCTGTATTAAGGTGAAAACAGCTAGTGACCTGACCCAAAATGTTTACTTTTAGAAAAGTGGTGTTCACATCCCAAAAGAGTAGAATTTATTATAATAATACAGGAAATGCTAAATTATAATATACTGGCAATCATGAGAGTGAAAAAGATTGAGTTAATTCAGAAATATTTTGCAGTGTAAATTTCTGACCTAACAACCTCTGAATTCTAAATTAAATCTTTTCATGTTGCAAAAGCCAGGTGGAAGTATATTTATTCTTATAGCAAATTTTGTTAAGTATCTAGAATCTGATAGGGACTTTGCAAAGTCTGGGGTCCCAAAGATGATTATTATTTAATTTCTTTTTCAGAGAAAAATACACAATGAGTGCATTCTCACTAGAAAGGATATAAAATTTCATGTGCTGATTTTAATTGTTGCTTCTGTTGTGTTAACATAATATTAAATAGCATTCATTTTTAAATTGTGTCCAATAAAATCATGTTCTACGTACTGGTGGTAGGTTCACACTTGAGAACTTGTGTTCTTCCCTGGGAATTGAAGACACAACTGAGAAACAGGAGCAAGTATTTAACTTGGAGAGTGATTTCCAGCTGACAGATAAACCAAAAAGAGTGATGGAGGGGATGGGATACTTGTTGAGAGATGAGAAGAGTTCTTACTGATTCTCTCAGACCTCTAAAAATGGGTTGGATAGAAGATTTGACTGAATGTGATCAAATAGAATTTGGCTAATAATACATGGCAATATTATTGTCAGAATCCAAAAACGGAGACAGTAATAGGACTGCTGGTGATGACATGCACTTTCAGCTCCCAACACTGGGATTATTATTCCTTCTAATAGTGAAAAGATAGAAGATTTAAATGAGAAAAATCTACCAGCTCTGTCATTAAGCCAGAGTGTAAATTTCACCCAAACATAAAATTTCAATGTACTAAAAACAGTAATTCAAAGCAGTAACTGGAGAAGAAAATGTTTCTATTATTAACCTTACAGAGAAGTTTCCAAAAAATAATCTTGGGAAAGATTCTGGTAACACCAAATACTGAAAATTTTACGTTTGGAGCCAGAGGTAATCACAAAATTTTCCCTTAAAACTACTCATCTTTCTAAATGTGTGTCCCATTTATGGAACAATGAGCAGTATAATTCTTGAGAAAATTGTGTCCTACTAAATACTCATTATGTTAAGTAATACAACATAAAGTAAAATATAATTTGTTTAAAATTCTACGCACAAAAGATTTTACTGCTTTGGGAATGCCCTTTGTGCTTTAAACTACTAAATTAAACTTTATAATTAGTTAGTCTTTGTCATTTGAGCCATGTTTCTATTGCATGAAAAGACAATGGGACAAAACTTCAGTGGTCAGATTAATACAAACAGTTCCCATGACTTCTAAACCACAGGACTATGTGGCCAAATAACTAAAGCATCTGCACCTGTCTCAGGCTCATATCATTACAAACGAATGCAATTGTTAAAGAAAACTCAGACACTACTCATTACTTTTAAGATTGTATTAAAAGCTTATGCCTCTAATTTTTGCTTCTATGTGTTATGGCACAGCCTATGTTTTGAATTTCAAAGAAAATGTATATATTAATTGTACAGCAAATCTGCAGCACATGATGCTTTTTAAGTGTTGAAGAGCAAAGATGTCAGCTTGAGGACTACGGCGAGCCTGACCCAAGCCCTGGTATTTTCAATAACCTCATATGCATGCAAAAGCTGGACAGTGACTAAGAAAGACTGTGAAAGAACTGATGCTTTTGAGTTACGGTGTTGGAGGAGAATATTGAAAGTACCATGGGCAGCCAAAAGAACCAACAGATCTGTATTGGAAGAAGTGCAGCCAGAGTGCTCCTTGGAGGCCAAGACGGCCAAACATCATCTCTCATACTTTGGACATATTGTCAGGAGGGAATAGTTGCTGGAGAAGGATATCATGTTTGGTGAGATGAAGGGTCAGAGAAAAAGAGGAAGATCCCCAGTGAGATGGATTGGCAAAGTGGGCTCGAGCGTGACAACAAAAGTGAGGTTGGCCCAGGACTGGGTAGTGTTTCATTTTTTTATACATCGGGTCACTATGAGTCAATAACACATGTAACTCTCTGGTGCAAATTCTAATTTGAAATGTATAAAATAGATTTATGTATATTTTTAATTTTTATTGAATATTCAAAACATAGAGTTGATCATGATGGTTAATTTCATATGTCTCTCGGCTAGGCTGTGGTGTCCAGTTGTTTGGTCAAACACTAGTCTACATGTTGCTATAAAGGCATTTACATGTGATTAACATTCTAAATCACTTGACTTCACGTAAAGTAAATTGCACTCTATAACATGATGGGCCTCATTCAATCATTTGAAAGCCTTAAGAACAAAAATTGAAATTTCCTAAGGGAAAAGGCATTCTGCCTCAAGACTGTAACACAGAAAGCCTGGTTTTTCCAGGTTCCAGTCTATTGCTTCATGACCTACAGATTTTGGACTTGCCAGCCTCCACAATGTGAGCCGATTCCTTTAAAAAAAAAACAAATAAATGAATCTCTCAATCTCAATTTCTCTGTGTGTGTGTGCATGTTCCAGAATGGGTATTCTGAAGAATGGGTATTCCAGAACATTTTATCCTGCTCATGAGGAACTTATATATAGACCAAGAGGCAGTCATTAGAATGGAATAGAGGATACTGAAAGGTTTTAAATCAGGAAACATGTGTGCCAGAGTTGTATCCTTTTACCATATTTATTCAGTCTGTATGCTCAGCAAATAATCCAAAGAACTGAATTATATAAAGAAGAACATGGCATCTGGGTTGAAGGAAGAGTCATTACAACCTGCAATATGCAGACAGGACAATTTACTTTCTGTTGAAGATCAAAAAAATACAGCCTTCAGTACATATTACACCTCAATGTAAAGAAAACAAAATCCTCATAACTGGACCAATAAATAACATCATGATAAACTGAGAAAAGACTGAAATTGTCAAACACTTTATTTTGCTTGGATACACAATCAACACTTATGGAAGCAGCAGTTTTTAAAAAAAAAAAAAAAAAAAAGGACATTTGTATTAGGCAAATCTGCTGTAAAAGACATCTTTAAAGTGTTAAAGAACAAAGATGTCAGTTTGAGGACTAAGGTGTGCCTGACCCAAACCATGGTCTTCTCAAAAACCGTACATACTTATGAAGGATGGACAATTAATAAAAATCATAGAAAATTTGATACATTTGAATTATAGTATTTTTATTTTTATAATATTTTATAATTATGAGCGTAGTAAATTGTCTACTGTCTTCTCTAGCCATAGTCTGTAACTTCACAAATATGTCTACCCTACTGGGCATGGATAAGAGAAGGTGGGAGAAGATAGTGACAGGATGGCATGATTTACCTTGGATGTTAGCAGAGTTTATTGTAACTGTAAAAACTTGAAACTCTACCATGGATTTAGAATGAGTTATCTTCAAAGCAGGAAGGGGACTCTGACTGCCATTAAAGAAGAGGAGTCAGGAGTGAAGCATGTCCTTTAGACCCGAAATCCCTGTGCATTGAACCTGCTAGACCAAAGCATAGAAAGCTGTTACAGCAAAGGAGTAGCAGAGGAAGGGCGGCAACAAAACCAAAAGCCAGAGCTCTAGACAGAGCATTGGGCTTCCCAGCAAGCAGAGCTAAGTGACTTTGAAGCTTGCTTTTAGAGATGGGTGGCTACAAGCACTTAAGTGGGGGAGCTAGCTTTGCTGACCCTCAGATCTAAAGCTGATTGCCTACAGGCTGAGGCTTATGGTCCTCTGGGCATTTCTCAGAAACTGACTTAAATAACTGTGCCCTGAGCATTTCTGACTCCAAATTGTTACCTGTTAACTTCCCTAATAAAATACATAATTCTGAGTTCTGTGTGGCCATTGCAATAAATTATTGAACCCAGCTGAGTAAGAGCATTATGGAAGGAATGGTTGATGCCACATATTATTACAGTATTGGAGAACAAAATTGAAAGTACCATAGACTTCCAGACTAACAAACAAATCTTTCTTGAAAGTATAACCAGAATGCTCCTTAGAAGCAAGAATGGTGAGACCTTGTGTCTCTCATACTTTGAATGGGCATGTTGTTAGAAGAGACCAGTCACTGGATACTCGATGACACCTAGCAACAACAAGACAAGCTTTAAACAAATTTGAAGGTAGAAAAAGGCACTTCCACACATTCAAAAACTTCCTGTCATTCAGCTTTTCTTAGGATTGTTCTTTCTGGTTTGTTAGATGCCATCAAGGCAGTACCGATTTGTAGCAACCTTATGCTCCGCAGAACGAAACGCTGCCGGGTCACATGCCAGCCTCATAGTTGTTGCTAGGCTTGAGCCCATTGTTACTGTCACCATGCCAATCCATCTTGTTGGGAGTCTTCCTCTGGTTGCTGACCCTCCACTTTACCAAGAATGATGCCCTTCTTCACAGACTTTTCCATCCTGATAATATGTCCAAAGTAAGAAAAACAAAGCCTGGCCACCCTGGCTTCTAATAAGCATTCTGGTTGTACTTCTCCTAACACAGAACTGTTTGTTCTTTGGGTGGTCCATGATACTTTCAATATTTTCCTCCACCATCACAACTCAAATGCATCATTTCTTCTATGGTCTCCTTATTCATTGTCCAACTTTCACATACATATGAGGTTATTGAAAATACCATGGCTTGGGTCAGGAACACCTTAGTCCTCAAACTGACATCTTTGTTCTTCAACACTTTCAAGAGGTCTTGTGCTGCAAATGTGCCTAATGCAAAATATCACTTGATTTCTAGACTGCCACTAACAGGTGAAGAGAGCAAACTTTTGTGGGGGAGGCATACACAGTACTTGGAGAAGTGGTCAGATTCTCTAAAAATTAAATCTGATGGACTACTTATTGTATTTAACTATGTAGTATAATTGTCTTTGAGCTTTGGGTGATCAATCAGTGCTGTTAATTATTACATTCCATCAGATTAGTTCTGAACCATGATGAGCCTATGCACAATAGGATGAAATACTACCTGGTCATGCACCATCCTCACAATTGTTGTATTTTCCTATTGTTTCTGCCACTGTGTCAATCCTTCTCATTGAGGGTCTTCTTCTGTTTTTGCTGACACTTCACTTTACCAAACATGATGTCCTTCTCCAGGGACTGATCCTTTCTGATAAAATGTCTAAAGTACGAGAGATGGAGTCTCACCATCTTTGCTTCTAAGGAACATTTTGGCTCTACTTCTTTCAAGACAGATATGTTTGTTTTTCTGACAGTCCATTATACTTTCAGTATTCTTCAAGACCATAAATAAATTGCATCAATTTCTTTACAGTCTTCCTTATCCACTGGATACTTTTTATAGGCGTATGCTGTTGTTGTTGTTATTGTTAAGTGTCTTCAAGTCAGTTCCAACTAATAGGGACTCTATATAGGGTTCCTGAGGAGCTGCTAGTGGGTTTGAACTGTCAACCTAGTGATTAACAGTTAAGTGCTTATCCTACAGCACCACACCAGGACTCCACATACATATGTTGTAGTTGTTGAGTGCCATCGAGTCGGTTATGACCCATAGTAGCCCTGAATAGGGTTTCCAAGGAGCAGCTGATGAGCTTGAACTGACCTTGTGGCTCAAACTGACTTTGCAGTCCAACACCCTCAGTGTCACACCAGGACTACACATACATATGTTGTTGTTCTTGTTGTTATGTGCCATCGAGTCGGTTCCGACCCATAGCGACCCTGTATAAGGTTTCCGAGGGTGTAAATCTTTACGGGAGTAGAAAGCCTCATCTTTCTCCCGCGGAGCAGCTGGTAGTTTCGAACCGCTGACCTTAAGGTTCGCAGCCTGATTCGTAACCACTACGCACATACATATGAGGCTACTGAAAATATCAGTAGCCTTGGTTCAGGTGCAACTTTGTCCTCAAAGTGACACCTTAGCTCTTTAAGCACTTTAAATAGGTCTTTTGTAGCAGATTTGACTAATGCAATATGTCCTTTGATTTTTTTGACTGCTGCTTCCATGAATGTTGATTGTTGATCCATTTATCATGTCATTTATTGTTTGAGTTATGAGAGTTTTTATTTTCTCTACATTGAGCTGCAATTCATACTGATATTCATCAATAAGTATTTCATTCATGTGCTGTTTGTTTACAGCAAGCAAGGTTGTGTCATCTGCATGTCTCAGGTTGTTAGTCTTCCTCTAATCCTGATGCCGCATTCTTCTTTATCTAATCTAGCTTCTCAGATTATTTGTTGAGTACACAAATTGAAAAAGTATCATAAAAGGACATAACCCTGATGCACACCTTTTCTGATTTTGAACCACTCAGTATCACCTTCTACTATTCTAACGACTGCCTTCTGGTCTATGTATGTACACATTCCTCATGAGCACAATTAATTGTTCTGAAATACTCATTCTTTGCAATATTACCCATAGTTTGCTATTATCCACATAGTTGAATGCCTTGTTATAGTCCATATAGCACAAGTAATCATCGTTCTGGTATTCTCTGCTTTCAGCAAAGATCCAGCTGACAACAGCAATGATATTCTTCATTCCATGTTCTCTTCTATATCAAGCTTGAACTTCTGGAAGCTCCCTCTTGATGTACTGCTGCAACCATTTTTTAATTATCTTCAGAAAAATGTTATTGTAAAGAATATTAATATTGTTCAATGATCTCTGCATTCCACTGAGTCACCTTTCTTTGGACTGAGAACAAATATGAATCTCTTCTAATCAGTTGACCAGGTAACTGCCTTCCAAATTTTTTGTCATATATGAGTACATGCTTCCAGTGCTGCATTAATGTATTGACACATTTCAGTTGGTGCAAAAATAGTGTGGAGATCATGTCTGACTTCCTCTGACTTCACAAGAAGGAAGAAGACTCAAACTCAAAATCAGACCAAGGCCAATTCCTATGAAATGAAAGTCAGACATGCCTCAATCCTACAACCTTATTTACCCTGTTCTTACACAACCATCCCTCCCACAACACTCTCAGCTTCACATCTGGGTTCAAAAATCTGTTGCAATGGTCACACAGAACTTACAGACAATACTCATAATTATGGAGTTCACTAGGGAAGTGAACAAGGTACAGTCAAGATCAGAAACAACTCTAGATGCAATAGTTCTTCAGTCAGGAATACTTCATTTCTTACATACTGTAGGTGTGCTTTGTTCTCTTTGGTCTCTCATTCAGGTTGACCTCGGCCTCTCCCCTGCTTGGGCAAGTGCTACAAAACTCCTTCAGCCACTCTATAAATGCCTAAAGAGCACATTTTGGAAGCCAGTCACCCGCCTACAGACACTCAACTTTGCTCAATCCACATGTCAGAAAGCCTGCAGCTACTCTGTCTCTCCATGCCGCCTCCACTGCCACCACCTCTACTGGCATTGATGTTCCCATAAGGGATCTCATGCTCTCCTCATGCTTTTCTTTTTTGATGTTCCTTAGAGCATCTGTTCCTGCTTCTGAGATTGCTCCTTTTAAAGTTAATAGGATGGCAAAACTGACCTATCTGATGGTTCAGTCTTATGTACCCTGTTTGCAATGGCCCCATGCAATCATTTGGTGGAAAACC
>NW_006408531.1:29836713-29849372 GCF_000296735.1 Chrysochloris asiatica
CCAGTGATTGGAATGCAAAGGTTGGGAACAAAAAGGAAGGATCAGTAGTTGGAAAATATGGCCTTGGTGATAGAAATGTTGCTGAAGATCGCCTGATAGAATTCTGAAAAATCAATGATTTGTTCATTTCAAATGCCTCTTTAGACATTATAAGAGATGATTGTACACATGGACCTCACCAGATGGATTACACAGAAATCAAATTGACTACATCTGCGGAAAGAGATGATGGAAAAGCTTCCTTATCATCAGTCAAAACAAGGCCAGGGGCAGATTGTGGAACAGACCACCAATTGCTCATATGCAAATTTAAACTGAAGCTGAAGAAAGTGAAAACAAATCCACGAGAGACAAAATATGACCTTGAATATATTCCAATTGAATTTAGATGTCATCTGAAGAACAGATTTGATACATTAAACACTGAAGACCAAAGACCAGAAATGTGGGATGACATCAAGAACATCATACATGAAGAAAGCAAAAAGCCATTAAGAAGACAAGAATGAAGGAAAGGATCAAAATGGATGTCAGAAGAGAGACACTGAAACAATGTTTTACCCATGGAATTTATCCGTGTTGTAATTCGAGACTTGAATTTTTTTCTTCAATTCTTTCAGCTTGACAAATGCTAAACATTTTCTTCCCTCTTGATTTTCTAATGTCAGATCTTTACATATTAATGCTACTTCATCTTCTTAAGCTTCCCTTTGAAATTTTCTGTTCAATTCTTTTACTTCCTCATTTCTTCCAGTTACTTTAGCTTCTCTATGTTCAAAAGTAAATTTCAGAGATTCCTCTGACATCCATTTTTGTCTGTTCTTTCTTTCCTGTCTTTTTAATTACCTATTTGATTTCTACATATATGGTGTTCTTGATGTCATCCCACAAACTTTCCAGTCTTCAGTATTTAGTGTTTAATGTATCAGATCTTTTCTAGAGATGCTCTCTAAATCCAGTGGAATATAATCAAGGTAACATTCAGCTCTTGTGGATTTGTTTTAATTTTCTTCAGCTTTAGTCTGAACTTGTATAGAAACAATTGATGGTGTGTTCCCCAGTCAGTCACCACCCTTGTTTTGGCTGACAGTATTGAACTTCTTCATCATCTCTTCCCACATATGAAACCAATTTGATTCCTGTGTATTCCATCTGGTGAGGTCCACATGTACAGTCACCATTTATGTTGTTGCAAAAAGGTGTTTGCGATGAAGAAGACATTGGTCTTACAAAATTCCCTTATGTGATCTTCAGTATCATTTCTGGACTTCTGGTGTTGTACTATAGAATAAGCACAGGACTGCAAGATCTATTTGAACCACAAGTTCAGCAGTTCAAACTCACCAGTGGCTCCTTGGATACATTGAGTCACTATGAGTCGGAACTGAATCGAGGGCACTTAGCTATTACAACAGTATCATTACTATCACCAAGGCCATATTTTCCAACTACTAATTCTTCCTTTTTGTTTCCAACCTTTGCATTCCAATCACTGTGCTTCTTGGTTGCATGTGTGGTCTGTTTCAGACTGAAGAAACTGACAGAATTCTTCAATTTCATCCATTTTGGCTTTAGTAGTTGGTATGTAAATTTGCTGTTGTTGTTATGTGCCGTGGAGTCGGTTCCTACTCATAGCGACCCTGTACAGAGTTTCCAAGGATGTAAATCTTTACGGGAGCAGAAAGCATCATCTTTCTCCCGCAGAACAGCTGGTAGTTTGGAACTGCTGACCTTGCGGTTCGCAGCCCGATTCATAACCACTATGCTTCCATTCACTAGATACATAAAAATAAACCAGTAAAAATAGGTGCAATTTTATTTTTTTGTTAAGTCTTATTGAGTTGGTTTGGACTCATAGTGACCCAGAATAGGGTTTATCAGGAGTGACTGATGAGTTTGAATGACCAAGCTTGTGGTTAAACCCAAGTGTGTGGTTCTGCATTCATCCTACAGCACCACACCAGGACTCCATTTTTATTTTAAGAAAGCAAATTATCGAAAAAAGTAAAAGCAATATCAGAGCACCCTGTGAATAATATTTATAGTTGAACATCAATTAAACTAAAAACTGATTTAGCTTTATTTAGAGAATGAGGAATTTAAAAGTATATGTAAGTTGGTTTGGGAGAGTTGGTAGGACTGAATTCTTTTCTCATACAGGCAGATATACCAAAAAACATCTGAAATTTGGTAAAACCATGCTATGCAGAAATTTGGAGTTATATGCTAGGAAAAACAGCTAAAAGGAGCTTTGTTTCCTCTGGGCAATAAGAGTTAGATATGACAAGCAGACAGGGTACTGCTGTTTTTCATTATAAATCTTATAACACTATTAAACTCTATACATGATACAACAGTGTTAAATTAATTTAAAAAATATTCATTTAAAACTCCATTGCTCTAATGAAGAGCTCTAGTGGTGAAATGGAGTTCTGGTGTGGCACTAAAAGATAATGCACTGGACCATGAGATTGGTTTGGACCACAAGGTCAGCAGTTCAAACTCATCACTTGCTCCTCTGAAACCCTATACAGGGTCACTATGAATTGGAATCAATTCAAGGGCACTTAACAACAACAACAGTGGTGAAATGGATTAGGTGTTAGACTCCTAAGTGAAAGGTCAGAAATTCAAACCTACTAGTTCCTCTGTAGGAGAAACATGAGGCAGTCTGCTTCTATAAAGATTTACAACCTCAGAAACCCTCTAGAGCTGGTCTACTATGCCCTACAGGGTTGCCATCAGTTGGGATCACCTCGACAGCAACAGGCTAGTAGGTTGCTATCATAATTTTACATCCAATCCCTTTGAAAAACTTAATTTATAATGCTGCAATTCAGTCCAAGGGGAATGAATGCAAATTCATGTCCATTTGTAGATATCTGGGAGAGAAGAAATTGGTGAACCAATTTCTTGTTTGAGTTAGGGTTGGTTGTAATGATTTGATTCCCATCTTGGCTCTGATGAAATAAAATAACTGTGTTCAGACTTGACCCATTTTACCCTTCAATTCAGCTAACTTCTCTTCAACTACCACTAAACAATAAGAAACAGCTGCTCAAGTCTCTATAGAAATAACTTTAATTTTGATTTCTCTCCAAACTCTGCATTTAACCTGGATGAGTGAATGAAAGCTTGAAGGATCATCACAGTGTTATGTTGTAATTTATGTCCAGAAAGTGAACACTGTTCATATATCAAACTGTCGAGTACTGTCACCTTAATAGAGTATACAATTAAAAAGAAGAATTGCAACAATCATTTTAATGGGCTTCTTGTTCATTTATTTCATAGAAAAAAGCTCAAACTGATTTGTGAAAATAAACTACCTATTCTTTGCCCTTTTCTCTCTCTTTAAAGTGATCTATCAACTAGACCATGACAAGTGTTCAGTAAATCTATTTTATTCCTTTTATTTTAATAGGAATATGGGAAAATAAATCCAAGTGGGGGAAAGGCAGTTGTCTGAGTTCCTATGATATCTTTTTACTCACTGGTAACAGGAGATTTTCAAAACTCCTAAAGTCGCACATTATTAAGAAAGAACTGGGTACTTTTTTAAGACAAGATAACCCACCACCTCCCTCAAGTGGTCAATCGGATTCGTTTTTCATTTCCAAGCATAACTGTGGTCATTGCCAAGAACTATGAAGACATACCTGATGGCTAGGCCAAATGGATTCTTTTTCTTTTGGGGGCAGGGGGCTGATTACATTGAATAGTGCTGGTATTTTAACTTCTCTAATTCAATTGGAAAAGATACTTAACCAGAGCTAGCAGTAGTGCATGGGGCTTGCAAACTCAGGCTTGCTTTCCCTCTAGCTCTCTCCTTTTCTCTTTAGAGCTTAACCCAAACTCCATCACTTATACTTAAGATTTTGTACTTTTTTTTTCCCCACTAGAGTAGAGGTATTAATTCCTGCTTTCTGAGCAAATGGCCTTTTCAGTGCTTACACACTGCCTACCAGAACTTAGAATGTATTTTCTAAACAAAGTGGAAAGCTTTTAAAAAATATTTCTTCTAAATCTCTGAGAGGGAGAAGGGAACAGTAAGAGAGAATGAAGCTATCTTTCTGCCAAAGAACAGTAAAATTTTCATTATTACCTATTATCAAATCATTTCCAGGGTATTTAGCATGAAAACCTCCTTTAAGAGAAATTTGTAAATACTATTGTTCTAAGTCATAAAAACTATTTTCAGTGTGAACAATTCCCCAGAATCGAATATACCAACAAAGATGTCTGTGGGGTAATAATGTGGGGGGGAAATGTATATGTTTATGATATTCATGTTACCTCTTAGGCTTCTGTAAGTATTGAAAGGAACCGGAGAGTCAGATATAAGAACAGACAAAAGCATTGCTTCAGTGTCTAATGTTTATCCAAACTTGTCAGGTGGATTTAGATAGTATGACAATCAGTCTAATAAAATTTAGGATGGATTTTTTAGCCCAATCTTTTTTTGGTTCCAACCACAATATAAACTAGCTCTTAATATAAAAATGCTCAGCCTCTCTGCTATTTTGGCTGTTCAGTGGATTTCTCAATGAATCCAAAAATCCTAGGAATGAAAAACAATTCACAAATGCACACAAAACTTGCAAAACCTGTGTCAAAAAAATTCAAAGGCATAGAAGTCATTCTGTTCCCTCTAATCCTGAAATAACTGAAACTATTGCAAGTCCTTATTTTTCTATATTAAGAAATCCTGGTGGCACAGTGGCTAAAACACTCAGTTGCTAATCAAATGGATGATGCTTTGAACCCACCAGCCATTTTGAGGGAGAAAGATGTAAGAATCTACTTCTGTAAAGATTTACAGCCTTGGAAGCCCTATGGGGTCCATTCCATTCATCCTATAGGCTCACTATGAGACGGAATTGACCCAATTGGCCATGGGTCCTTTTGTTTATATTGTTAGTTGCCATCAAGTTGGCTCCAACTCATGGTGACCTTAAATAAAACGAAGCCCAATATCATTGCCATCTCCAAGCTCACTGGCATGTTTGAAATATTATTGCTGTTACTGTGTCAATTCATCTTATTGAGGGTTTTCCTTGTTTTTGCTGACCTCAAACTTTATAAAACATAATGTCATAATGTCCATTTCTAGCAATTGATCTTTCTTTATGATATCATAAAAAATAAAAATAAAAAGCAAGCTGAAATTTTGCCATCCTTGCTTCTGAAGAAGAGTCTGGTTGTATTTTTTCTATGACTGATTTGTCCATTCTTTTGGTAGTCCACAATACTCATAGATTCAATAATCTCTGCCAACACCATAATTTGATTCTGCCAATTATTTTGTCTTCCTTTTTAATTATCTAGTTTTTGCATGCTAATACAGCAATTGAAAAGATTATGGCTTGGGTCAGGGTCACCTTAGTCATCAAATTGACAGTCTTCTGCACCTTGGTCTACTTCTGTTGTTGTTATTAAGTGCCATCAAGTCAGTTCTGATTCATAGCAACTTGTATGAGGTTTCTGAGGAGCAGCTGGTAAGTCTGAACTGCCAACCTTGAGGTTAGCAATCCAGTGCTTATCCTATAGTGCTATACAGGGAAACATCTAAACTGCTCCAATTATACTTGACAGGAATGCCTGGATTAAATTTCTGTCACAAGGCTTTAAGTTTAAGACAATAGGGATGACAGACACAGGAAATGTAATCAATGATATAAAACTTTCCAATATATGTATTTTACTGCTTGAAGAAGGAGCTCTGGTAGCGTAGTGGTTACGAGTCAGGCTGCCAACCACAAGGTCAGCAGTTTGAAACTACCAGCAATTCCACAGGAGAAAGATGAGGCACTCTGCTCCCATAAAGATTTACAGACTCGGAAACTCTGTGCTGGGTCACTATGAGTCAGAACCGACTCCACGGCACATACAACAACAAAAACAACTGCTTGAAGATAATAAGTTAATATTATGATTGGGTAGTTTGAAGCCAACCTGGGAAATCTGCCTCAACTTTGCACACAATATTTTATAAGAAATCACTTGCCTATGTTTCCGTTGTCACCACCAATCACAGATGTGTTTAGAACTCAGTACTGTCCTTCATTCCTCTCATTTTCTCCCTGTTTGTCAATCACTTTCCTGCTTTTCACACTGCCTCTTTTTCTCGCACATTTTCCTCCTGAAAACCCAAAAGACACAATTGCAGGATAAAGTTGTAAAAGTGGCTTTATCTTTTGCCCACAAAAAACTAAAGAACAGAGCCCCTCAAGGTGGGAATGTAGACTGAGAAACAAATCCCATTACCGAGATCAAATGTTAATTAAAGACTTCCAAAGCCTACACAAGTGATCCATGATAATCAAAGGGATCCAATGTTGTTTCTATTTCACAGGAAGGGAAATTTCACTTATATTAGTTTCCAGGAAACCAATATCTGGGTTTCTTTTTTGTGTAAAGCACTATACAAGAAAGTGTGGTTAGGGACAATATTGTTTTCGGGGTCTGAGGTGGAAAAAAAATCAACATTTTATTCATTATATGAGTAGAATGCCATAATGAAGTTTCCATATTTTAGTAAATTGAAGGTCATGGCAGCCAAACAGATGTCAAGAAGTACAGATTTAGAATTTACACCCTGAAATGTCTGAGAGCTGTTTGTGAGTCTCCTGAGTTTTAAAACAGCAAAGAGTCTAGATGTGTCTGAAATGAGAGCATTGCTTTTGTTTTCTATGACTTAGACTCTTCTGAGTTTGGAGTCCTAGTTTAATAATGAAATGAATGCTTATAGCCTATTCCCTGACTTGTGACTCCACCCACGCCATTCCCTAGAACAGCCTGTGGGGAGTCGGGGAGGCTACAGGAGGGTGAGGAGAAACAAGGAAAATGCCTGTGCTCCAAATCTAAACTTCAGATTTTAGAGTTGGTTGGTTAGTTATGTGCTGTGGAGTTGCTTCTGACTCATAGTGACCCTGTACAGTGTTTCCAAGACTGTAATTCTTTATGGGAGTAGAAAACTTCATCTTTCTCCTGAAGAACAGCTGGTAGTTTTGAACTGCTGACCTTGAGGTTAGCAGCCCAACTAGTAATGACTACACTACCAGAGCTCCTTAGATTTACATTTTAGATTCTACATGTCCAAAGACCTGCCAGGACCAGACTTTAAATAGAGGATCCTAGATCAGGGCTTCTCACCCTTTTGAGAAGGAATAGTTTTTCCTCCAACTGCATTCAAAATTCTGCTTTTAATTTCGTCAGACATTCCCCTAAAGTAGAAAGAGTTCACAGTGCCACAGCAATCACTTCTGCAGCAAATCAGGGACTAGGGTCTCAGCCAGAAATTTTGGAGGGTTCCAAGATGAGGATCTGAAAAAGAAGACAAAAAGAATTCCTCCCTTTACTACTTGAGGCCACACAGTCTCTGTAACACACTGGGGAATGCTGGGCTCTTTTGGTTTTCCTGAAAACAGCCCCTGACACTAGCCTTGTATTTAGAGTGAGATTTTAAATCCATTCACAGCCTATTCTTTTTAAAGGAGCAAATCATGAAGTTGACTTTCCATATGCTTCTCATCTCTGAGGTCTGCTCACCAATTGACTCCTCATATTGTGTTTGCCTTGGTGCCTTGCAGTACCTCCATATAAAATTCAAGAGTCTCCAGTAACTGTAGCAGGACAACTCCTCAGACCAATGACCTTCCAAGTAACCTTCTCATTCCTCTCATGTTCAGGAAAAGGGAAAGGATGCCAGAAAACTATGTGAGGGTGAACAAGGGCCAGAATTGTAATTTATATCTATGACCTGACAGAAAGGTGGAAATAGAGAAAATTGTACTCAATGCTTTTTTTCCCCACTGTCTTCATCTCTCCTCAAGGATGTTGTTGCCAAGACAAACCAGATATTTTGCACAAAACATTGCTCATTTGTACTTCTTTTCTGTAGTTGGAGAGAACACCGTATACAGACATTTCAAACTTTACAAGGGCAAAAGGAAACTTTTTTACTAGAATATAAGTTTCGTGAAGACTGGAATTTGGTTACGTTTCTTGAGTGCCATGTCCCAGCTCTCAGAGAAATGTCTGGCACATGGTAGGTGCTTAGTAAATACCTGTTGGTAGCTGGCTAACCATAACAGCACTGGGGGAATTATTCAAGTTCATGGCCTATCTTACATATCTTCGTGCTGTACACATACTTTTCAGAACTCTCCTGGCAGTCTTCTCTGATTCTTCCCATATTTTATAACCATTTTATAAATTCCTCTCTCTTATGCACATACTTATTTCCTTCCCAGTATCTCTAGCTTTTCCATTTGTTCTATATTTTCCCTCATCTTGCATATATCAGCAACTGATTTTTCAGCACAAGTTTAGGGAAAGTATAAATTGTGACAGTACATATGTCCTTTCTGGACACACTACCCATAGCCACTAAAGTATCCTTCCTTCACCTACAGCAGGACATACTGGGTTTGAAGATGGATTTAAAAAAGAAAAAAATCCACTGGTCCAGAACCTATTCTTTTCTGATGTTAATAAAACCATAAGAAACCAAACTTTGTCAACCTGGGAAATAAAGTTTTATGTGATTGATGCCCACAATTACATGAGTCTTATTGAGTTTGTTAAAGCAGATCCTTCATGATTTTTTCTATCTTATGTCTCTTTCCACAATCTGATGAGCCCTCCATTGTTGTTGTTGTTGTTATGTGCCGTGGAGTCGGAACCGACTCATAGCGACCCTGTACAGGGTTTCCGAGGCTTTCCACAATCTGATGAGCCCTCCATTATGCTCCAGTTATGAGGCACTTCTGTAAAGAGTCCATGTTACAGATAAAGGCCTATGCTAGTTCTGTGGCATGTTAGTGCAGAGAAATGATTAAGAATCATGGACCCTAAAAATCAGCCCCTCAGGGTATCCCTGGACTGCCCAGTTTTCATCCCTGTATCTACCAAAGTTTGATGTTTTTTCATAGTACCCCAGTCTACTCTCCCGTTTCTCATTTTTGAAATGGAATCAATTAGTTTTCCTTCCAACCTCATACAAGATTCTCTATTTTCCTCAGACATCCCCATATGGCAGAGAGAGTTCACAGTGTCACACCAATCATTTCTGTAGCATACCAAAGACTAGATGCTCAATCCACAAGTAAAATGTACCTCTTCTGTGTCCATTCCTTCAAAACTCTTTCTAAGAGGAAAAAAAATCCTGTTTTTACCAGCAACTAACTGAAAGATTGGTAGTTTGAGTCCACTCAGAGATCATGGGAAGAAAAGCTTAGTGATCTACTTCTGAAAAATCAACCAGGGAGCTCAGTTCTTCTCTAACACACATGGAGTCGCCATGATTTATGGTCAACTCAACAGCAACTGATTATTAGTCCATGAACACAAAAAGTGTTTGACCTTCTCAGATAACTGTTTGCACATTCTCAATGGTTCTAACTAAAAGGAGGCAATTTAAAGACAAAATATTTAGGCCTCATGGAAGGAATGTAGTGGAGACTTTTATTGCGGCCATTTTTATGACTGTCAAATAGCACCAGGTAGCATCAGCTAGCTTACCTCTTCTACACCGAATGGAAGCAGCTCCTAAATACAGGCCCTGTTGTATCAATGGCTCATCCTGATACACCTGACAGATTTCTTATTTAAGCAGAGGCCTGGGTTCAGAAACAGAAAAGTTCATCTGAGCATTGTTCATCAACTCATCCAGCTCTTTTCCTAATGGTTTGGGGAATGCAAATATTTGAGCATGACAATAAGACAAAAAATAAGCCATCCTGCTTCCAAAGTTAGACCCAAAATTTTTTCGCCCCTTTGCGGTCTATAAAGAGTGGAGAAATACCACAGGGTAATGGGTATTTGAGCTTTGAGAATGGAAGTAGTGACTGAAGATTTCACTGAAACCAAAAAATTCAAATGCATTGCCGTGAAGTTAACTTCTGTCTCATAGCGACCAGATAGAAGAGAGTAGAGCTGCCTCATAGGATTGCCACATCTTTCTCCCACTGAGCAGCTGATGGGTTTAAACTAGCAACCTTTCAGTTAGCAGGCAAGCGCTTAACCATTGAGCCACCAGGGAATGCTCCTTCAAGGTTTTCATTAATCCACAGTAAATCTAAAATAATCTCAGGAGAAATCACATACTAACAAACCCTATTGTTTTTCTTAAATTTTCCACAGTATTGACAAGGATATGAGAATTATCATAAGGCTGGAGTGCATTGTAACTGAAGTGGTTATGCCACAACATAGCAGCAGCCTCAGGAAAAAAGCTCTAAATGTAATTTATGATTATTAAATACCATTGTATTTTATAGGTCCAGATCAGTGGTACAAGCTAAATAGTTATTTGCTACGAATATGAATTTAGAAGCTGTCAATAATTCAAAAGGAGAAACAGGTTAAGGATCCATAAAGGTTGTTGTTGTTATGTGCCATGGAGTCGGCGCCAACTCATAGCAACCCTGTACAGGGTTTCCGAGTCTGTATATCTTTATGGGAGCAGAAAGCCTCATCTTTCTCCTGCAAAACGGCTGATAGTTTCGAACTGCTGACTGTGAGATTAGCAGCCTGATTTGTAACCACTATGCTACCAGAGCTCCTTAGTATTTGCAAAGTCAGTCTTTTTGAGGGGGAGGCTGATTCTAAGGTAAGATAAAGTTTACTGTTATTTATATAAATGTAGTTATATTTTAACTTCACAGCACATACTTTTATCTGACACTATTTAAATACTGGAAGATACAAAGACCTTGAAGACCAATATAAAGAAAAAGAATATTTGTGATTTACTTAATTTTGCAAGCTTAAGTGATATTTCTACACAACCAACCCCTCAGGTTAAAACCACTATGTCTTCATTCTATCTGAATGGATCCATGGGAAATATTATTTTCTATTTAAAAGGTTCCAAGAAAATGGGAAAACTTGACACTTTTATTTACCTTTGGAATATAGATTTGTTTTCTTTAACCGAGAGGAAATTTAAGGAATATTCTGTTTTTCCCAAAATCAGATAAAAATAGCCATATTAGGATAGTCTCCATCAAGTTTTTGCTGGGAAACTTGCCAACTTCTTCCCCTTCGCAAAATAATTTTTAAGTCTGGAGATATGGGGAAATATTAATCTAGACGTAAGATATCCCATTAACAATAATAATAATAATAAAATGTTGGTTTAGTATTTCTTTACTGAGAAAAGCAAGTAGTAATCTGTTGTAGTTAGGTGCTCTTAAATTAATACCTACTGTTAGTGACCTTATGCACAACAGAACAAAACACTGCTCCGTTCGTTGTGTACCAACCTCACAATTGTTGCCATGCTTGAGCCTATTTCGACTGTCACTGTGCCAGTCCATCTCATTGAGAGTTTACTCTTTTTCGCTCCAATTTACCAAGCATGATATCCTTCTCCAGGGACTGGCCTCTCCTGGAATTGTGTCCTAGGAATAATGGACAAAGTCAGGAGCAGTCTAGCTGTACTTCTTCCAACACAGATTTGTTCATTCTTTAGAAAGTCTGTGGTACTTTCAATATTCTCCTACAGCACCATAAGTCAAATGCACCAATTTTTCTACAGTTTTCTTTATTCCTTTTCCAACTTTCACATATATATGAGATTATTAAAAATACCATGGCTTGGGTGGGGTGCACCTTAGTCCTCAAACTGACGTCTTTGTGGAGCACATTTGCCTAATGCAATATATCTTTTGATTTATTGACGGGTGCTTCCATGAGTGTTTATTGTTGATCCAAGCAAAATGAAGTCTTTGACAACTTCAATCTTTTCTCCATTTATATGGATGTTTTTGTTTGTTTGCTTTTCCCAGTGGTAAGGATTTCTGTTTTCTTTACATTGAGGTGCAACCCATACCCAAGGCTGTGGTCTTTGATTTTCATCAGTAAGTATTTTAAGTCCTCTTCACTTTCAGCAAGCAAGGTTGTATCACAAGGTTAAGGAGTCTTCCTCCAACCTGATGGCAAATTTTTCTTTGTTCAACCCAACTTCTCATATCATTTGCTCAGGATACAGATTGAATAAGTATACTGAGAATACCTGGAGCACACCTTTCCTAATGTCATAGCATTCATTGCCTCCTAGTTCTGTTCTAACACTGCCACTTGGTCTATGTACAAGTTTCTCATAAGGATAATTAAGTATTCCAGAATACATTCTCTGCAATGTCCATAGCTTGTCATGATTTACACAATTGAAAGCCTTTGCATAGTCAATAAAGCACAGGTAAACATCTTTCTGGTATTCTCTGCTTTCAACCAAGATCCAGCTGAGGTCAACAATGGCATCCTTCATTCTACATCTGAATCTGGCTTAAAACTCTGACACTTCTCTGACAATGTACTATTGCAGTCATTTTAAAATTATCTTTAGCAAAATTTCACTTGAATGCAATATTAATGATATTGTCTGATGATTTCTGCAATCCGTTACATCACCTCTCTTTGGAATGGCTTAAAATAATGGATCTCTTCCAATCAGTTGGCCAAGTAGCTGTCTTCCAAATTTTTGGCATAGGTTAATGAATACCTTCCTGTACCAAAAGTAAAGGGTTAATATTCAACCATTTCAAGAGGTAGCATATGTTTAAGAGCCAATGATACTGAAGGAAGTAGTCCAAGGTGCATTGAAGGAATTGGCAAAGAACAAGGCACCAGGAATTGATGGAATAAAAATT
>NW_006408531.1:29849472-29850791 GCF_000296735.1 Chrysochloris asiatica
TTTTTGGAATTTATAGTCTCGGCTTTTAGGGAAGTTTTTATATTTGTCTGTGGATATCCAGGGCTCATGTATGAGATTACTAACAAGCATTACTGCATAATCAGATGAGGGACAGTTTGCTATGTCTACTAGGTGGCTAGATTTCATGATTGTTGATGACTGGTCTGAGCAAAATGAAGTCTTTGACAACTTCAACCTATTCTCCATTTACACAGATGTTATTTACTGGTCCAGTGTTGAGGAATTTTGTTTTATTTACATTTAGATGCAACCCATAATGAAGGCTGTGGTTTTTCATCTTCATCAGTAAGTATTTAAGTCCTATTTGCTTTCAGCATATCACAGGTTGTTAATGAGTCTTCCTCCAATCCTTCCTTCATATAATTCAACTTCTCAAATTATTTGCTCAGCATACAGATTGAATAAATATCATGAAAGAATACAACCCTTTCGCCCACCTTTCCTGATTTTAAACCATTCTGTGTTCCTTTGTTCTGTTCAAACGATTGCCTTTTTGTCTATGTACAGGTTCCTCTTGAGCAAAATTAAGTGTTTCAGAATATTCACTCTTCACACTGTTGTCTATAGCTTATCATGATCCACACAATCCAAGGCCTCTGCATAATCAATAAAGCACAGGTAAACATCTTTCTGATATTCTCTGCTTTCAGTCAAGATCCATTTGAGATCAGCAAAGATATCCTTCATTCCACACCCTCTTAAGAATCTGGTGAACCTCTGGAAGATGTCTGTCAATGTATGGGTGCAGCAATTTTTGTATTATCTTTAGTAAAAATTTACACTCATGGGATATCAATGATATTGTATAATTATTTCCACATTCCATTGGGTCACCTCTCTTTGGAATGGGCACAAATATGGATCTCTTCTAGTCAGCTGGCCAGGAAATTGTTTTCCAAAATTCTTGACATAAATGAGTGATCACCTCCAGTGCCGCCTCACTTTCTTGATAAATTTCAATTTGTATTCCATCAATTCCTGGTGCCTTATTCTTTGCCAATTTCTTCAATGCACCTTGGACTTCTTCCTTCAGGATCATTGGCTCTTGGTCATATGCTATGACCTTTTCTTTTTGGTACAGTGACGCTATGTATTCCTTCCATCTTTTTTTTATTATTATTATTTAATGTTTTCTGCATCATTCAATATTTTGCTCATACAATCCTTCAATACCACAAGTGGAGGCTTGAATTTTTTCATCAGTTCTTTCAGTTTGAGTACAGCCTTCAGTATGGATTGCATCTCAATGTAAGGAAAACCAAAATCCTCACCACTGGACCAATAAATAACATTTTTAT
>NW_006408531.1:29850891-29860337 GCF_000296735.1 Chrysochloris asiatica
CAACAGATCCGTTTTGGAAGTGTAGCCAGAGTGCTCCTTGGAGGCCAGTATCTCTCATACTTTGGACATATTGTCAGGAGGGACCAGTCACTGGAGAAAGATATCATGTTTGGTAGGGTGGAGGGTCAGAGAGAAAGAGGAAGACCCCCAATGAGATGGATTGGCCAGGTGGCAGAATCGATGGACTCAAGCATGGCAACAATAGTGAGGTCAGCCCAGGATCAGGCAATGCTTCGTTCTGCTGTGCATCAGGTGGCTATGAGTCGGTACAGTAACAACAATGAGTACTGTGCTGCATCAGTTAGTTGGAAGATTTCAATTTGTATTCCATCAATTCCAAGAACTTTGTTCTTTGCCATTTCCTTCAGTGCATATTAAACTACTTCCTTCAATATCTTTGATTCTGGATCATATGCTACCTCTTGAAATGGCTGAACACTGACCTTTCCTTTTTTGTACAGTGACTCTGTGCATATGCATTCCATGTTCTTTTAAAGTATTGAATGAAGCAGAAAGCAGAAGGTACTTTTTGCTCCATTCAATATTTTACCCATAGAATACTTCAATATTGAGTCAAAGTTTGAATTTTTTCTTCAATTTCCTCAACTTGAGAAATTCTGAGGGTGTTCTTCTTCCCTTTTGGTTTTCCAGCTCTAGATTTTTTCACATTTCATTGTAATATTTAACTTTGTCTTCTTGAACTGCCTTTTGAAATTTTCTATTCAGCTCTTTTACCTCCTCAGTTCTTCTAGTTACTTTAGTATCTTTACACTGCAAAGCACGTTTCATAGTTTCTTCTGACATCCATTTTGGTCTTTTCCTTCTTAATGACTTTTGCTTTCTTCTTGTATGATGTTCTTCCTGTCTAATGCATCAAATCTGTTCTTCAGATGATATCTAAATTCAGGTGGAATATATTCAAGATCATATTTTGGCTCTCATAGACTTGCTTTAATTTTCCTCCACTTCAGTCCAAACTTGTGTGTTAGCAATTGATGATCTGTTCCACAGCCTACCCTTGGCCTTGTTTTGAAAAATGATATGGACCTACTCCACTTTCTATTTCCACATATATAGTCAATTTGATTTCTGTTTATTCTGTCTGGTAAGGTCTATGTGTATAATCGCCTTTTATATTGTTTGAAAAAGGTGTTTGCAATGTAGAAGTAATTGGTCTTGCAAAATTCTATTATGCAATATATACATCATTTCTATTACCAAGGTCATATTTTCCAACTACTGATCCTTCCTCCTTTTTTCCAACTTTTGCATTCCAATCACCAGTAAATATCAATACATCTTGATGACAGATTTGATCAATTTCAGACTGAAGAAGTTGGTAAAATTCTTCAATTTAATCTGACTTTAGTGATTGGTGTATTAACTGATCTTCCTTATAGGCTTATGGATATTATCCTATCACAGGCAGTGTTGGACTTCAATACAGATCTTGAAATGTTCTTTTTGATGATGAATGTGATACCATTGATCTTCAATTTGTCATTCCCATAATAGTAAAACATGTGATTGTCAGATTCTAATACCAGTCCATTTCAGCTCACTAATACCCAGGATTAGTGTAGTGGTTACGAATGGGGCTGCGAACCGGAAGGTCAGCAGTTCGAAACTACCAGCTGCTCCGTGGGAGAAAGATGAGGCGATCTGCTCCCGTAAAGATTTAGAGCCTCGGAAACCCTATTCAGGGTCGCTATGGGTCGAAACCGACTCGACAGCACTTAACAACAACAATACCCAGGATATCAGTGTTTATGCATTTCATTCCATTTTTGACAATTTTCAATTTCCCCAGATTCATACTTCATGCATTCCATATTCTGACTATTAATGAATATTTACGCCTGTTTCTCCTCATTTTGAGTTGTGCCCCATCACATAAAGCAGGTCTCAAAAACTTTATTCCATTGTGGCATCATGGTCCACTCTACTTTGAAGAGCAGTTCTTCCCCAATCTTACTGCCTTGCAGCCTGAAGGGATCATCTTCTAGCACTATACTTGACAACATTCTGGTACTCTTTATCATATTTCAATATTCAATATTCTTGTGCTATCTGATTGTGTTACACTACTATTCACAGGTTTTTCAGCGAGTGAATATTCTGAAGCAGTCCATTTTGCCTTATTCCTAGTCTGTCTTAATTTGTAACATAAATCTGTCCACAGTGAGTGACCCTGCTCATATTTAAATACTGATAGCATAGCTTCCAGAATCACAGCAACACACAAGCCACCATAGTATGACAAATTGACAGATGAGGAGTGGAAGTAGTAATTTAGTAGCCTGGAAATCTTGTTGCAAAGATTCACTACATTATGTTAGCAGTGGGAAGTAGGAAAAAAGAGCAGGTCTGAAGATACATAAAGTAGTCCCAACAATATGAAGAAGTTATTTCTCTCAATAAGAAAGAAAAAAATACACTGGAAAAAATTTTTCCAATATCGCACTTTTGACCAGGGCTATTCTGTGGAGCTGTAGGATCAGCACTGGACTTCAAATCACAAGTTCATCAGTTCAAATCCACCAACTGTTCCTCAAAAACCCTATACAGAGTAGCTATGAGTCAGAACTAACTCCAAGTAATTTTGAAGCAACAACAGACTATATTAATGAGAAAATATTTACTGATTATTCATGTGATTGTAAGCAATCTGTGAGGTAAGAATTACATAACTATCAGAGATTATCTGCAGACCTGATGGAGTACTATGATGATTTAATCTTAACTAAAAATCTGCCACACAATAGGAAAGACAGATGATTGACAAAATGAACACATAAACATCCCTGTGTCCTCAATGTGACACCTTAGAACATCCCACAACATGATAGAATTGTTTCTCTTCACCTAAATTTAATGATGCAGAAATAATTCAAGACAAGGAAACAAGAAAAAGAAGATACTATGTCAAGCAAAGTATTTTAAGGAAAATTCAATTTTTATAAGTAATGGGTACAAAGTTATTGTACCAAAAACAAATGCTTAGCAGTAGCTTTTGACCAAGAACTGATGGTATTGAAGGAAGAAGTCCAAGCTGCACTGGAGGCACTGGTGAAAAGCAAGGCTCCAGGAATTGGCTGAAATCCTTCAACTGAACGTAGTCCTAAAAAAGTGTTCACTCATCTGAGCAAAAAATTTGGAAGACAGATACGTGGCCAACTGATTGAAAAAGGCCCATATTTGTGTCCCTTCCAAAGAGAGGTGGCCCAACAGAATGAAGAAATCATAAATTAGTATCATTATTATCACATGCAAGTAAAATTTTGCTGAAAATAATTTTTAAATGTTTGGAACAATATATCAACAGGGAGCTGTCAGAAATTCAAGCCAGATTCAGAAGAGCATGTGAGATTAGAGATATCACTGCTGGCCTCAAATGGATTTTGGTTGAAAGCAGAGAACACCAGAACCATGTTTACTTGTGCTTTATTGACTATTCCACTGCATCCAAATTCTGGATAACATTGTGAAGAATGTATATTCCAGATCACTTAACTGTGTGTGTTCATGAAGAACTTGTACACAAACCAAGAAACAGTCATTAGAAAAGATGAAGGGATATTGAATCATCTAAAATCAGGAAAGTTGTGCACCAGGGTTGTATCCTTTCACCATACTTATTCGATCTGTATGATGAGCAAATTATCTGAGAAGCTGTATTATATGAAGAAGAATATGTCATCAGGATTGGAGTAAGACTCATTTATAACCAGCGATATGCAGGTGACACAACTGTGCTTACTGGAAGCATTAAAATATTTACAGATGAAGATCAAAGATTAAAGCCTAAGTCTTTGAGGTGCAAAGTCTGGGTTGCACCTCAATATAAAGAAAACAAAACTCCTCACCACTGGTTCAATAAAAATAGCATCATGATGAATAGAGAAAAGATTGAAGTTGTAAAATACTTTATTTTGCTTGGAGTCACTATCAACACTTATGGAAGCAGCAGTCAAGAAATCAAACAACATATTGCATTAAGCAATTCTGCTGCATAAGACCTCTTTAAAGTGTTCAAGAGTTGGTGTGTCTGACCCAAGCCATATTTTCAAACACCTCATATGCATGTGAATATTTTTTTCAGTAGTTTTATATGCATAAATAAGACTTGAGGAGAATTGATGAATTTGAATTACAGTGATTGGGAAGAATGTTAAAAGTACCATGGACTTCCAGAAGAACAAACAAATCTGTCTTAAGAAAAATGCAGAATGTTCCTTAGAAGCAAGGATGGCGAAAGTTCATCTCCCATAGTTTGGACGTGTAATTTAGAGGGACCAGTCCCTGAAAAAGGACATTATATGCTTGGTAAAGTGGTGGGTCAGCAAACAGACCCCCAGTGAGATGGAACAGCACAGTGACAACAACAATGGGCTCAAACGTAACAACAATGATGAGGACTGGACAGGACCTGGCAGGATTTTCTTCTGCTGTGCATAGTAGTCTCTATGAGTCAAAAGTGACGTCACAGTGCCTATAACAACATATTTAATCACTCTGAATATGTAAGCATTTGCTTGTGTTTCTAGTGGAACACTGGGGGAAAATATTTTTCTCACCATCAATTTGACAAACTACAACATAAAAGAAATGTTCGTATTAGTATTGTCACATCTTCCACTTCTGTAACAAACACTTCATTAGTTCATTATACTGTCTCTTACCCAATTCTCACACTAAAGATGCTATGTTGGTAGTTTTTTAAAAAATCTGTTGGTTTTATTTTTTCTTAAATCAGCAACAGTTCAACAACCTGAAATAATTAAAAATAAATTAGAAATTAATGTTTAGTAAGTAAATCATAGCATGTGCATAATTGTGTCCACCCAGTCACCACTAGTACCAAGTTATAATGAAATGAAACCATATCCACAACCACTAGCCCAGAGCTCTGGAGACACAATGCCATATCTATTACTGGCCAGGGGGTTACTTCTTTTTGTTACCATAAACACTCCCATTGTCAGTAGAAGTCTAAGTTAGGGTTGAAAAGAATAAATAAATTTACCTAGTTTTTTTGTTCCCATAATGCTATTAAAATTATGTGGTTACCTTCTATCTCCTTTGCCTCTCCAGAATACTTTTTGTTAAATAGTGCAAGTAGTTTACATGCTCTGTATCTGGGAAGTAAAGCTTGGTGATCTACTTAAAACAAACACAACAACAACATTAAAATCTTTGAAGTAAAGTTCTACTCTGACACACATGGGGTCATCATGAGTTGGAGTCAACTCAACAGCAACTGGAAAATGGGTCTTTCCATTGTAATTATCTTGTAACTGAAGGCAGCACTGATAGCGTAGTGGTGGTGGTGGTGGTTATGTCTTGTTGAGTCAGTTCCAATTCATAGTGACCCTGTAAAGGTTTTCCAAGGTTTTAAATCTTTATGGGAGGAGAAATCCTCATGGGGTGGGGGGGGAACATCATTACAATGAAAATAAATTATCTATATAGCAGATGGGGAGGGATTTCTTCAATGTACAGTAAAAAACATTGATCTACAGAGACGGTTAACGTAAAGAGACTAGTAGAAATGTTACAATTAACACAATGAAGGTTCAATTTTGTTGTTTGTGTTTTAAAGCAAGAGGAATCAATGTATGCTAAAAGAATTAAAAAAAAAAAAAATGAACAGAAGGGAGAAATAAACAGACCATATAATAGCACATGAAGGAGGGCATGAAGTGAGAGAAAATAAAACAATAGACAGAAACTAAAGGGCTGACCAAAGGAAAACAAGAATAAAAGTAAAGAACTAGGAAATTAAACACAGATCCTAGAATAAAAGGAAAAAACAGCAGCATGGAAGGGGAAAAAAAAAAGAAAGAAAGAAAAGAAAACCCAATGAAAGGGAAGGAGTTCTGGGAAATGACTAAAATGAACCACAAGAGAATAGAAATCATGGGAAGGTGGCACATTAAAGAGAGTTTGAAACCTAAGCATGTATAGAAAAATATTTGTCTTACTTAGTTTATAAAAACAAAAAGAGGTTTTATTTCATTTAGCATGGCTTTATTTTTTCTGATTGTATTTTCAAAATAACAAAAAGTCTAATTTCTCCGTAACTAACTGAGACCTGAAAGATGGGCTCAGTCTTGAGAGGAGAAGCCAGAGCTCATCGGAGGCTACCATACCCTCTAGGCAGAAAAAGTTGAAGACAGAACAAGGTTTTACTAAATCCAAAAGCATTTCTTCTTTCTTCTCCTAAGTGAAGTATTACAAAACTCAAAAAACTTTCTTCCCTAGCCAGGTGACCACATGTTTTACCATAGAATGAGGTACAAAATCCTTTGAAGTCACAGTTCCAATTTAACAAACTGCTCCAGGCAGTTAATATCAACCAAGACTGTCCTCTCAGAAACATCTCCCCTTGAAATGTATTTGTGGAAATTACAGATGCATTGCCTACCTAGTTTTGGCCATTTAGCCAGTCTTTCAGGCATTGCTAACACTGAGCAATAACTGCTGAATGCACTTATATCTTGGCTCCAATGAAAGCAAATTATTTGCATATTTTCATTGACCTTTTCCATTACCTGACTGAGGCTTAGTTCCAATTCAAAAAAGAAAAATACTTTGAATCATCACAGACTTCCAAATGATACGTCTAGATTCTCCCAACCAGGAATTTCCAAAGTCACAGCGACTGTCTCAGCTGACAGATTAGAAACAAGCTGACGTAACCGGAAACACATCTGAAGTAGAAGAAAGAAGGTTGGCCTATGAAGTGTGCAAAGACTAAGAAACACGCTTCTATGATGTATTGCTTGCATAAATTTGAGAAACAACAAAGATTAAATGGACTCTTGGTATGGTGCTGTAGGATCAGCACTGGACTGAGAACCACAAGGTCATTATTTCAAACCCACCAGCTGCTCCTTGGAAGCCCTATACAGTGTCGTTATGAGTTGACACTGACTCTACAGTACTGAACAACAACAACAACAAAAATTAAATACAGATGCAAATGCAAACTTATACACAGAAATTGCCTTCTCAAAATGTCATTACTTCACATATCTTAATTTTTATGTAGCTTGGCCACAGGATAGCAAATTAATATTTAAAAAAATAAAGTAATGGGTTTATTAAGTAGTGGGTATAATATGTCCCATTGTTATTGTTATTACTGCCTTCAAGTCAATTCCAACTCATAGTGACCCTGTATAGGGTTTCTAAGGAGCAGCTGGTGGGTTTGAACTACCGACCTTGTGTTTTGTAGTCCAGTGCTGATCCTACAGCGCCACAACAGGACTCCATCCATGTGTACCATAGGTAGAGTTTTTACCTTTTGACTCACCTTGCTGTGTACCAAATTTGTTACAAAGTTTTGTTTGAAGAGAATTGTCTAAATCAGAGTTTCCTGAAAGGTCCATCAACCTGCCTTTCTGTCAAGCTTTATTTAAAATAAAGCTGCTGCTTTGATGAGTAGGTGAAGTTCTAATTATTAATGGTCTTTTAACACCTGTGTGATTCATTGGATAGTACAAACAGTTAAGATTACTAACCAGAAGACTGGTGGTTTGAACCCGCCCAGAAGCGCCTCAAAGACAGGCCTAATGATCTACACACATGGGGTTGCCAGGAGTCAGAATGTGTAGCAGTGGTGTCTGCGGTGTTCATTTTTGATTAAACAACTCTGGTTATGCCTAAATGGAGGGTAGCAGAAGAATCAGGAGAAAAGGAATGGTTCTTCCAAGGTTATATTTGGCTAATGAGACTCACATAAAGACCTTGTACTGAGGAAATGAGAACAGTAACATAGCTAAGCAGCTTCAATGATCAGCAAGTAGAACAGGTATAAAGTCTGTCCACTTTTAAGATGACTGCAATTCCTTATGCCCATATCACCACCTCTGTCTTCCTTCCAAATACCTATTGATTAGGTGATGAATTCTAGAAAAATGATGGTGATTCTCCTTCCATATGGAAGAATTGTTTTACACACACACACACAAAAAAAAAAAAAACAACTCTGAAATACATTGGGTTAGGTACAAAAGTGTGAAAATAAATCTTCCCAATATCAATAAAGCACAACATGCCTTATGATTGTCCTAGTCCTATGATTGTCCAGTGGGTTTCATAATAAATAAATCAACAAATCCTCCCCCAAATGTATAAGAGCTTAAATACAAGTTTATTTCTTTCCCATATGATAGCAGAAAATGGATAATCCTGGTCAACCCTTCCCCATATAGTTATTCAAATATCCAAACTCACTGGATCTTGCAACTCTGCCACACAGTAGGTTTTATTGTCGTTGCATGCTATCATGTCAATTACAACTCATACGGTTTCTAAGGAGTAGCTGGTGAGTCTGAACTGGAGACATTGTGATTAGCAGTCCAGTGCTTAACCTACAGTGCCACACCAGAATGCTTACATTAGGGAAGAAACAGAGGCCACACAGCAGCTAAGAATGATGTATTCTAGAACACATGACTCATTCCAGGGATATCTAGTAATAAGTAAGAAGAAAGAGCTTTTTAAGAAAGAGAATTTCCATGACAGTAGGTGGGAAATCCAGCCAGACAGTTTTTCTCTGTAACTGTGGGTCTACATTTACTCCAAACTTAATGTGGTCTCAGTAACCTGGTTTATAGTGAATCCCAAACTAAGTAAAACACTGACACTTTCTTAAAAATATGGCACTATTTGGCATAGCTTGTGTCTCATTTTATATGCAATTGTCTGGATTCTACAGATAAATTAAGGGTTCTGAGCATGAAAGTGACTTTTAAGAGTAAATTACATAATAGGCTAGTCACTAAATAGCAGTGGTTGCTAACATTATTTAAAAAAAAGAGAAGGCAAGACATTATGTATCTCCTGGTATGGAACTGTAGCATAAACACTGGACTGTGAACCACAAGGTCAGCAGTTCAAACCCACTAGCTGCTCCTCAGAAACCCTATACAGGGTCACTATGAGTCGGAACTAACTCAACACTTTAACACCAACAATCATCTTCCCAAGCACCACCTCTAGTCTTGCCAAAGAGATCAAGCCTGAGTCTGATCTAGCATCTGGAATTAACTTCCAGATTACAGAAAATAGAGATGACAAAGGAACATATCAAATTCACCATTGATATGAAATCATCAAAGTCCAGGCTGTAGGAAATCCTATGTGCCAAGCAGTGTAGGTCTTCAACAGATAAGTTATTAGAAAAAGAAAGCGATACAGGGAGAGTCTTTAAAGATATATCAAACATTTTAATGGGTAAGGCTGAATTACTGTGTTTAAGGATGCACACTTGAATATTAAAACAAAACACACACACAAAAAGAACCAATGATTATAAAAGTCAGGATCATTGTTACATAAGCCAGGAGTGAGGAAATTTATTGAGCAGACCATACTGAGGGGTGTAAGAGTGGTTATCAAAGTTCTATTGCTTGGTCTAATAATGATTACAAAGAATA
>NW_006408531.1:29864612-29870734 GCF_000296735.1 Chrysochloris asiatica
TGTTGTGCATAGGGTCGCTATGAGTCAGTACCGACTCGATGGCAACTACCAATAACAATCCATCCTTATTGTTCCAACTTTCTCATTCCAATCACCATTAATTATCAATACTTCATGGATGTATGTTTGATCAAATTCAGAATGAGGAAGTTCGTAGAATTCTTCAATTTTATCATCACTGACTTTAGTGGTTGGTCATAAATTTGAATTAATAGTGCTATTAACTTCTCTTCCTTGTTGTTAAATGTTGTTGAGTCAATTCTGACTGAAACTAATCCTCATAAGGTTTCTGAGAAGCAGCTGGTGGATTTGAACTGCCAACTTTGTGACTAGCAGTACAGTGCTTGTACTATAACACTATACCAGGACTCATTTGTAGGTGTATGGCTATTATTCCATCACAGGCATCATTGTATTTAAAGATTGATCTTGAAATTTTCTTATGAGTATGAATGCAATAGCATTCCTCATCAATTTGTCATTCCTGGTATGGTAAATCATATGACTGTCTGATTCACAATGGATAATATCAGTTCATTTCAGCTCATTAATGCCTAGGATATTGATCTTTACATTTCATTTCCTTTCTTATAACTTCTAGTTTTCCTAGATTCATATTCGTACATTCTACATCCTGATTATAAATGGATGTTTGCAGCTGTTTCTCCTCATTTTGAGTTGTGTCCCATCAGCAAAAGAAGTTCTTAAAATCTTTGTTTCATTCATGTCATGAGGTGGTAGCTCTTCCCTAGTCATATTCTGAGTGCATTTCAACCTGAGGGGCTCATCTATCTTCCGGGACTATATCAATGTTCCACTGCAATTCATAAGTTGTCTGCCTCGCCTTCCTCCTAGTCTGACTTTGAAACCTGACCTTACTGGTATTTAAAATATCAGATGGCATAACTTCCAGAATCACAGCAACACACAAGCCACCACAGTATGAAAAACTGACAGATGAGTGGTGAACATTAAAGCCCTAGAGTATTTTTAAAAAAGGAAATGACCCAGAGTCCATTCCCAGAAGTAGGAAGAGAAAATGAGAAAACTATTTCTGTGCTGGAAAGAAGAGCTAAAACAAGGGAAAGACAAAGTTTGAGAAGTGAAGCCATTCAAAAGGCACTGAAATCGAGGACTCCACTTTCTTTCCTCCTCCCTACACAGTGACCAAAAATTCAGTCAGGAGTAGCAACCATACATGTTTGCGAGCATCTGAGGAGCCATTGTTGATCCTTTGTTTTCCTAGTCAAAGATCCAGCCTATCACAAATCTTCCCGAGATGCTATACTTGGCAGCATCTAAAATGGCAGCAGAAGTATGGAGTGAAGTATAGTTGCCACAGTTGAGAAAGATGCCAGTTCATGAGCTTCCAGACCAATACCACAATGTTCACACACTCAACAGATGCGTAGAGAAAGCAATCAGAAATTCCCATGAGCTCTAGTGGAAGGTGCAGAGATGCTCTGGGATGGGCTTTAAAATAAGATTGTCACATTGATCAGGGATCTCAAAAGCAAATGTACCCAAGAATTAGTTAGAAAATAAAGGAAAATGTTCAAAAGACCAGTCATACTTGGGAGCTCAAGCACTGCACACCAGGAAGACAGCAAGTAAACCATAGTCACTCCCCTGGTCCATAGCCAGGATGTTAGTTAACCTTCCCCCACTTCCCCTTGCTCTCAGATGCCACTGAGGGAAAATAAAAGAAAAGAATACAAAGAGAAATCATGAAGAAAATTCTTCCAGATACTCTTTGAAATGTTGAAATCAAGAGTGACTAAAAATTTAATTTGGGCTGAAAAATCACTGTATCAGATTAAGGCCACTGGACTGGGGGCAAAAGATTGAAACTGACTCCAAGAGAGAAAATCACCCTTCTGCTAACTTAAATAGTGATGTACAATTTTCAACAGCCTGTTGCAAAAAATGATACTTTTCCATACTTGAGTTAATACAATCGTCTACCAAAAATTCTCTTCTGCATGAACCTCCAACACACACAAACTTCACTACTACTTAGCTTCTCTGTTGTCTGAAATTACCAGGGCAGTGACATCATTATAAAACTTGTTCAGAAAATAGAAAATAATATTTTTAAATGTTTTAAATCTCACAAATTACATAATTCCATGTATTAGATATCATTACCCTGTAAAAATTCAAATCTCAAAAAATATACAGTATGGAAAGATAAGATTTTATTTATTCCAAAATTTCAAAGAGTTTTTAAAAAGCAGCAGATTTCAAGAAAAAGTTTCTAACTTTCAGTACTCAAAGAGTGGCATACACTACTCCCAAGTACTACTGGTACCAATGTGGTAGAAATATGGTTGGCATCTGACAGGCAGTCTCAAAACCATCAGACCCACATGGGGCTTCAGTGTCAACACAACAAGAATGGCTTACTGACAGTAGCTCAGCCTGTGTGTGTCACTGGTAAAGAAATTCTGGTTGCACATCGGTCTTTTCAACCACACCCACACACATGGTTAACAATGATCGTCAGCACGTCATTTGAAAATACAATGTGCAAAACATGCAATGTGGAATACATTGCTCAAAAAATTAAATTAAACATTAATAAGACAGAGGTGGTGAGTGAATACAGACTGACAATTTGAGTGGTCTTTTCCCACTTTATTATCTGTGATGTGGTAGTTGCATATTCAACTTAACAAGTTTATAAACAAATCAATCTGCTTTTAGCAACTAAGATATTAACCCAATTAAATAAGAAAAGCACAACTGGGAAAAATGTCCCCTAGTATTTTTTTTAAGAATGGATTAAAGTAACAGCAAATACACACACACATGAGGATAAGTCAGAAAGTATTGCTACTAGGGTTCTAATAGTACATACATGGATTTTTTTCAAACAAAGCATATTTAAACATGTCTCTGATTAGTGGATGGCTGCAGACAAGTTCTCTCAGTAATATACTTGTCTTAATCTCATTAAAGGGCCTTCAAATAAAACAGGGTCAATCAGAAGAGTGATTTCAAATAGGATCTTCTGGGCCAGTTAAATCTGACAGTTTTGAAAGATTTTTTTGACGGACACAGGACAATCACAGAGGCTTATTATGAAAAGTCTTAAGAAAACTGAAAACTACACTGGTGAGAAAAAAGCCAGGATATTTGTACTCAGGAATTTCTTCACATCCCAACATTCTTCAAGGATGCCAAGGGTGGCCCTATGAGAATTTAATTAAGAACTACACCCTATCCAGCTACAACTCTGATATTCGTTCTCTTTAGACTTCTTTTTGGTCCCCAAAAAGAACCTTTCAAAGGAATCGGATTTGAGTCCTTGTAGAATGTCAGAACTGCCATGTTGACATGGTGTAAATCAAAAAGGAAAGAGTTTCTTTAGAGGGGCTAGAGAGATGAAAACACCACCTTCAGAAGTATATAAACCTAGATGGATAATATATTGAAAAACAAGAGCTGCACATTTTGACATTTTTGTGTAATAAAGGTTTCTATTATTTTATAGCAATACTGTTTGATTTACCATCTGCAAGAACAAGTTTTTTGAGAAGGATCAGCATGCAGTTGTCCCCATGAAGTGGAGGTTAAAGATATCCCAAATGCCAGATTTTTCCAACATGCTAGATTGTTGTTATTGTTGTTGTTAAGTACCATTAAGTTCTGATCCACAGAGACCTTGCATAGGGTTTCTGAGGAGCAACTGGTGAGCTTGAACCACTAACCTTGTGGTTCAAACCAACTTTGAAGTCCAGCACACTAGCCACAGAGCCACACCAGGACTCCGTAATCCCTGATATCACACACAACTCTTCCCCTGCATATTCACCCTCACATCCCAGGGTTCTGCAATTTACTGAAACATCTCACAGAACGCACAAAATGTCTCACATGGTCATAGAGGCTGGCAAGTCCCAAAACTATAGTTGAGATGCAAGTCTAGAGGATTCTATTAATCCACATGATTTTAGAGTTTTTAGTTTTAGTTTATTAAGTGCTATTGAGTCAGTTCTGACTTATAGTGACCCTGTATAGGGCTTCTGAGGAGCAGCTGGTGGATTTGAACTGCCAACCTTGTGGTTTGCAACCCAGTGCTGATCCACAGCACTACACCAGAAGTCTGGTTGTTGTTGTAGTTAAGTACTGTGCAGTCGGTTCTGACTCATAGTGACCCTGCACAGGGTTTCCGAGGCTGCAAATCTTTACGGGAGCAGAAAGCCTCATCTTTCTCCTGCGCAACAGCTGGTAGTTTCAAACTTCTGACCTTGAGGTTAGCAGCCCAATTCATAACCATTATGCTATCAGAGCTCCTTAGAAGTCTGGTTGTTGTTAGGTGCCATTGAGTCGGTACCGACTCATAGTGACCTTATGCACAGAAGAATGAAACACTTCCCGATCCTGGGCCAACCTCACTACTGTAGCCACACTTGAGTCCATCGATGCTGCCACTTGGTCAATCTATCTTGTTGAGGATCTTCCTCATTTTCTCTGACCCTCCACCTTACCAAACATAATATCCTTCTCCAGTGACTGGTCCCTCCTGACAACATGCCCAAAGAATGAGAGATGAAGTTTGGCCATCTTGACCTCTAAGGAGCACTCTGGCTGCACTTCTTCCAAAACAGATCTTTTGGTTCTTTTGGCAGCCCATGACACTTTCAGTATTCTCCTCCCACACCATAACTCAAAAGCATCAGTTCTTCTACTGTTTTCCTTATTCACTATCCAGCTTTCACATGCATATGAGGTTATTGAAAATACCATGGCTTTGGTCAGGCACACCTTAGTCTTCAAGCTGACATCTTTGTGCTTCAACACTTTCAAAAGGTCTTGTGCAGCAGATTTGCCTAATGCAATACGTCGTTTGATCTCTTAACTGCTGCTTCCATGACTGTTGATAGTTGATCCAAAAAGAATGAAGTCCTTGACAACTTCAATCATTTCTCCATTGATAAAAATGTTGTTTATGTGATTATGGTCCATTTTGGAGTGAGTTGACTGGTATGTTAAATAGGTAAGATTAAAGTGAGATGTATCTTTAGTCTCCACTTAACTAGATGTGTGACTCAAGTCACCACCCTTAGTTTCTTTACAGGAATGGTCTGCATCCAATAGATAGGAATGCTTTGGCAAAGTTAACTCTCTTGCTCTGAATCCTGCATCTGGTTTATCTCCATCTGACCTCCAGCTTTAGGAACTCGCAGAGTATTGCCTGACCTGATTCGTCAGCTTCTGCAGTCTTGTGAGCCAGGAACCTGTTATCTGACTTACTGATTTGGGTTCTTCTAGCATAGTGGTTATGAATCGGGCTGTTAACCTCAAGGTTGGCAGTTCGAAACTATCAGCAGTTGCATGGGAGAAAGATGAGGCTGTCTGCTCCCGTAAAGATTTGTTGCAATTGTTAGGTGCCATCGAGTCGGTAGCGACTCATAGCAACCTTATGCACAGCAGAACAAAACACTGCCCAATCCTGGGCCAACCTCACTACTGTTGCCACACTGGAGTCCATCGATGCCGCCACTTGGCCAATCCATCTTGCTGTGGGTCTTTCCTCTTTTTCTCTGACCCTCCTCCACCTTACCAAACATGATACCCTATTCCAGTGATGGGTCCCTCCTGACACTATGTCCAAAGAATGAGAGACGAAGTTTGGCCATCTTGGCCTCTAAGGAGAGCTCTGGCTGCACGTCTTCCAAAATGGATCTACTGGTTCTTTCGGTAGCCCATGGCACTTTCAATATTCTCCTTCCACACCATAACGCAAAAGCATCAACTATTCTATGGTCTTCCTTATTCATTGTCCAGCTTTCGCATGCATATGAGGTTACTGAAAATACCATGGCTTAGGTCAGGCGCACCTTAGTCCTCAAGCTGAAATCTTTGCTCTTTAACACTTTAAAAAGGTCTTGTACAGCAGATTTGCCTAATACGTCGTTTGATCTCTTAACTGCTGCTTCTGTGAGTGCTGATAGTTGATCAAAGAAGGATGAAGTCCTTGACAACTTCAATCTTTTCTCCGTTGATAAGATTGTTGTTTATTGGTCCAGTGGTGAAGATTTTTGTTTTCTTGATATTGAGATATAATCCATACAGAAGGCTGTGCTCTTTGATCTTCATCAGTAAATGTTTTAAGT
>NW_006408531.1:29870834-29872576 GCF_000296735.1 Chrysochloris asiatica
TATATATATATTTACATTTTTGTGGTGCTATTTGTACCTCCATCTTATTATGCAATAAATAAACAAAGACAAGTTTTTTAAAGAAAGACTAGAAAGGCCAGGATAACAGCAAGGAAAAAGACAAAAAGGTAACTTTTCATTTTAACAAAATATTCTGAGTTGTTGTTAAGTGCTTTCAAGTTGGTTCTGATCCATAGCAACCCTGTAGAGGGTTTCTGAGAAGCAGCTGGTGAGCTTGAATCACTGACCCTGTGGTTCAAACTAACTTTGCAGTCCAGCTCATTAACCCACAGCACCTCCAAATGGAAATCCAATTTCTTTACACCTGGCCCAGCTAAAAAAATCTCCATAGTAAATTAGTGACTTAGATATAATGTTGAAACAATGGGTTAATATTTTTCAGTATTAAATGAATATAGTTTCAGGCCTGGTAAATCTTAAATCTTTATTTTGCTATAATTCTAACACCTTCTCAACATCCATTTAATTCACTGGCATTCATTACTTCAGAAAATGGGCAACACATTAACCATCTTTCAGTTTTACAATAAACATGTCCATAGCATCTGATGCAAAGGCTTATGATTTAGAAGAAGCTAGACTTTGTTGGGGAGTCCTGGTGTGGTGCTGTGGGATAATTGCTAGAAGGTAAGTCAGTTTGAACCACAAGGTTGGCAGTTCAAACTCACCAGCTGCTCCTCAGAAACCCTATGCAGGGTCACTGTGAGTCAGAACCGACTGGCAGCACTTAACAACAACAACAAGGCTTTGTTGGAGTCCTGGTGTGGCTCTCTGTGTTAATACACTGTGGCACTGTGGGTTAAAGTCAGTTTGAACAGTAAGGTCAGTGGTTCAAGCTCACCTGTTGTTCCTCAGAATTGCTACACAGGGTCGCTATGGGTCTGAAGCAACTCAACGACACTGAGCAACAAAAAGCTTAGTTGTCACCACTTATCTACTAGTTTGTCTTACTGTGGTAGCTGGTGTGGTCCTGTGATGCTTAAAGATATGCCACCAGCACTGAAATACCAGCAGGGTCACCCATGGTGGACAGTTTTCATCAGAGCTTCCAAACTAGGAAGAAAGAAAAGCAGACAACTTATGTAGGGCTAGCCACTGAAAACCTTACGAATATCAGCCAAACATTGTCTGATATAGTGCTGGAAGATGAGACCCTAGGTTGGAAGACACTCAAAATGCTACTGGAGAAGAGTTGTTTCCACAAAGTAGAGCTGATTGTAAAGATGCGGATGGAGCAAAGCTTTGGGGAACTTATTTTACTGATGGGGAACAACTCAAAATGAGAATAAATAGCTGCAAAAATCCATCAATTAGCACAACATAGGATGAGTGAACTATGAATCTAGGAAAACTAATTCATCATAAACAAAATAGAATGCATAAAGATCAATATATAGGTATTGTTTTTGTTGTTAGGTGCCATCAAGTAGGCACTGACTCATAGCAACACTATGCACAACAGAATGAAACACTGTCCAGTCCTGGGCCAACCTCACAGTCAATGCTAAGCCTGAGCCCATTGCTGCCACTGTGCCAATCTATCTCATTGGGGGTCTTCCTCTTTTTTCTCTGATCCTCCACTTTACCAAACATGATATTCTTCTCCATGGACTGGTCCCTCCTGACAAAGCATCAGAAATTTGGCCATCCTGTCTTCCAAAGGGTATTCTGGCTGTACTTCTTTCAACACAGATCTGTTTGTTCTTTTAGTAGTTCATAGC
>NW_006408531.1:29880901-29881662 GCF_000296735.1 Chrysochloris asiatica
TCTCTCTCTTCTTCTTTCTTCTTCTAGTTGAGCTCTGTTCACCCAGTCGTTGAGGGTAGGTCAAATGGTTATATCTGCATGTGTGGGTACTCTTGTGGATATGCCCTCTTTTCTTATCCACTGGACAATTCACCCTCCACTCCAGTCCTCCATGGTTATGTCACTGACTCTGGGCCCAAGAGTCCCTAGGTCTTGCCACACTGCTGGCTAACCAGGTCTCCACCTGGGTTCACAGGAGTCTATTGACCATTATAGGTCTTAGCTTGCACCCTTATAGCTGTTTTTCCCTCACTTCCCCTTGTCGCTGGTGAATGTGGTCACCCATCAGAGCATGTATTCCCATTGAGTCTTAGTATTAGAAGAGGGTTTACTCTGAGGGGACGCAACCCCTTGCCTTGATGTCTCCTGGGTGGGCAACTTGCTTGTTCTTGTAGTCATTGGTCAGTCTGCTTTGTGTTTTTCCTATCAATCTTTCTTTCAAGTGGTATCTTCTGTTCTTCTAGCTGCTCCAGGCTGGTCTGCCCATCCTCTCAGAGGGGAATTTCCCACCTCTGAAGATTCTGGATGCTGTTCATTCTTCTTGGATCAACTATCAACACTCACAGAAGCAGCAGTTAAGAGATCAAACGACGTATTGCATTAGGCAAATCTGCTGTACAAGACCTTTTTAAAGTGTTGAAGAGCAAAGATTATGCCTATGTTGTTGTTAAGTGCTGTTGAGTCAGTTCTGACTTCTAGCATCATATATATATATATATATA
>NW_006408531.1:29882582-29885843 GCF_000296735.1 Chrysochloris asiatica
TGAGGTTACAAGTCCAGCTGCCTCAGAAACCTTACACAGGAATGCTATAAGTCAGAACTGACTCTACAGCACATAACCACCACCACCACCATGTATATACATATGATTCCTGGTATGGTGCTGTAGGATTGGCACTGGACTGCAGACCATAAGGTCAGCAGTGCAAACCCACCAGCTGCTCCTCAGAAACCCTACACAGGGTCGTTATGAGTAGGAACCAACTCAACAGCACTTAACAACATAGATATATGAATTGGAACCAACTTGACGGCACTTTACAACTATATATATATGTGTGTGTGTGTGTGTGTATAAATCACACAACAAGTATAAGTACTTTGTTAAAATATGACTATTCTTAAAGGAATATCAGAACTTAATAAAATGCCTCAGACTGAAACTAGACCAAGCAGCTGTTTCCCTTTACTTCAATGTCAAAACACTTTTGCCGATTGGTTCCTATGAATTAGCAACACTTGCGGGTTAATGTTTTAATGCTTTAGATCCTTAAATAATAACTTATCAGTATTTTTTAAATGAGAACAGTTGTTCCAAAGGTTCTACATGAATAATGCCTCAGATGTTAAAGCCTTCTTACAGAGAAAACATTCATGAACTTTCAATGAATATCTCCAAAATAAAATATCAATGAACAATTGAATGAATTGTCAGGGCTTTCAACTAACATGATTGTAAATCCATGAGAAGTACGTAAATTTCCCACATCTAGAATTGTGAAGATCATCTAGTTTTTTTTTGTTGTTGTAGATGAAGTGTATGAGAGCCTGACACATTCAGTCATACTCACTGAGTATGAATTGAGTGCAGACACTCGGTCTCTGATGGTCAGTCCAGGCAACTTATGCTCTCCTATAATTCCCTCTAGTTCTCCCCCCACCCCATTCCCAAAAATCAGCACTTGAGTTATAACAAAAACCCACTGCCACTGAATTGATCCCAACTTGTAGCAACCCTATAGGACAGAGTAGAACCATTCCTTAGAGTTTCTGAGACTGTAAATTTTCATAGGATCAGACAACCTCATCTTTCTTCTGCAAAGCAGTGGGTGGGTTTGAACTGCCAACCTTGCAACTAGCAGGCCAACACTTAACCAACTCTCTCACCAGGACTCCTGTGAGTTGTAACAAGCACAGGACAAAAGAGGCATATATTAGGACATCAAACAATATCTAAGTTGTTGTTGTTGCTAAGTGCCATCAAGTCAGTGCCAACTCACAGTATAGGGTTTCTGAGGAACAGCTGGTGAGCTTGAACCACTGACCTTGCAATTCAAACAGACTTTGCAGCCTAATGCATTAACCCACAACACCACACCAAGACTCTAATATACAAGTAAACATGGCTATAATCTTTCCCTTAGACTAGTTTACTGAAACTAAAGAATATGGGGGCAAAATGGAAAGCAATGTCAGCTCCAGCACCATTCACCACTTTGGCGTGAGAACCACTGGTGCTTATTTCCTGTATAAGGTACTCAACCTTCGAGAGCCATTAATACTAGCCAGCCGCTCCATAGGAGAAAGATGAGGTTTTCTGCTCCCATAAAGATTTACAGCCTCAGAAACCCTGTACAGGGCCGCTATGGGTCGGAACCAATTCCACAGCACATAAAAACAACAACAACATTCATTGTAATCTCTTAATTCCCATTGTTATCTTCAAATCTGAGGCATTATTCTCTCAATAATCTCTTCATTTGTAATACCAATAATCCTCAAATTCCACCCAGGGCAAAGAGCAAACCTATCTTTTTTCTTCTTCTATTTTTAAAAAAGCGCTTTATAAAATCATAAACACTTCTCTTTCCTCATTTAGAGATTTAAGTAAATTTGTGCCCACAATCCATTTGTTCAACACACATTTTCTTCCAAAGGCTGTTAAACTGATTTTTAAAAAACATTTGAAGAAATTACATTAATCCAAAAAGCTGCCATAAAGTTATAAAGCTTTGTTCAAAAAAGAATTTAAAACATTTTCTATGTAGGGACACATACCTCACTACCATATTTATATTTTCTCTATAAAAGGATAAAAATCAACCAAAAATACATGCTAATTATAACATAATTAAAAAGAAAGAAATCTTAGTGAAAAAGAGTTATGAGACTGAAGTGTAGGGTAGGAAAAGGTAGGCAACAGTAGACAAAAGTCATCTTTTTTTTTTTTTTCAAGAAAATTGAAAAAAGAGGAAGGGTGAACAGATTTCACCATACACATTATCTGACCTAAGGTAAGAAACTTTATTTGGGTGAGCTCGGAGCTCTAAGCCTAAGGTAATATTTAAAAAAAAAAGAAAAGAACACAGGGTAGGGGGTAGACACATCATAGTTTTGGTGTTGGAGAGGGCAATACACAAGAACGGGAGGGGGATGGAAGAACAAGATAGATAGGGGAACACTGAGACAGGTTTGCATCAGCTAAATGGGACAGAAGTAAATAGTAATATATGCTCAACTTTTGAACAACAGGGCTCTGTGATACAGGGATCGAGGCCTAGTCTGAAGTCAGAAAATAATGTAAGATGCTTGACTAACTTATGAATATTGGTTTCCCTTGCCTACTATTGTAAAATAGACACTTGAGTGGGATAGAAAGAAATGTCGGGAAACAGGATTACACAAAGCTTGTAAGCTCGACTTTAACCCATAACTGTTAGAATACCTAAAAGGGGTTTTAGAACGTGTCCAGTGAAACAGGCTTCTGTGGAGCCTTTGCAGTATATAGAACCTTAGGTGGAATCCTGAGTCCTATCCAGAACCTTCTGAGTGGGACATTCCCACTATAAAGAACAAGCAGACAACTTGGAACCACTAGAGCAACAAAATATACATCTTCAAAGAAAGATCAGCAGGAAAAATCCAAAACAAAAATGGCAGTATGACTGGCTACAAGCAAGTTGTTTGCCGGGGAGACATCAAAGAAAGTTATCAAATCCCTTCAGAACAAACCCCCTCCAAGACTAAAACTCAACGGGAACACATGAGCAAGCATGTAAGCTTGTAGGCGACCATGTTGGTCTACTGATGAGTGGAAGAGGGGAAAAGGCAGCAATGAAGAAATGGGTTAGTTCAACGACATTCCATAGACTATCGTTGACCTGGAGATGAGAGAGAAAAGAGGAAGGGATGGTTGGTCCAATGTGTGGTGAGACCTGGCCATGAAGGACTAAAGCTGAGAATGAAGCCTCCAGCTGATATGAAGTGAGGGGAGAAGCACAAAAACACCCAAACTTGCAGATAG
>NW_006408531.1:29886761-29902161 GCF_000296735.1 Chrysochloris asiatica
AGAGGGACTGGGTACTGGCAGATAGGAGACAGAATGTGCCCTTTGGTTGTTTAAATTATTATATATTCTTGAGTGTTTTTGTGTACATCTCCCCGCTCCCCTGCCAAAAAAAAAAACAACAAACAAGCAATGTAAGTAAATACTGTTGAACGATGATGCACGGAGGAGACTGTAATCATTGCAATGAAATGATATACACTATCACTCAATTCACAATAAAAACTTAAAAAAACCATTGTAGAAGATGTGTAACTAAAAGGGAGGAGCAGTTAATCTTTCATTTCAGAAACAAAGCGTCCCAGGAAAAGCAAGAGAAAAGCTTGAGATCCTACCTCAGGGAGTGGCAATGGCAGAGACAAGGGCAGAGGCGATGACTTTGAGAGTCAGAACAGCTGTGAACTCTATGCCCATGGACTGAGGAAGGCTGTGTGCCTGCTGGGAGAAGGTAGGCTTACAAAATGTTCCCTTTGAACATTTAAAAGAATATATTTTTTTTGTTCTTTATATGTACATCAAATATTTTTACTTTGTTGATTTGTGAAAAATAAAGTGCAAAAGGAAAGCCACAGGGAGAAAGCAGGTTAACTATTTTTTGCAGGGAGAGGATTGTAATCATTGAGATAAAGCAAAACATATGAATGGTTTACAGTAAAGCTGATGATCTTGTTTGTTAATCTTCAATCAATTCACAATAAAAATTTAAGAGAAAGACAACCTGGGAGGAGGCAGAAAGATGGCAGACTAGGCAGTAAGTCTGCACAGAACCTTGACAACAAAGACTAGGAAAACTAATGAAATCAATGCAGATGATAACCCTGGAACCCTGAGCTTCAGATGAAAGTATAAAGAAGTGGATTGGATGATTGTGAGGAGAGAAAGCTGAACAGACTTGGCAAAAAAAAAATGATACAAACTAGTGACTTGTACCAGCCGACCAGATGCAACATGCCGTCTTAAACTTTTTGAACAACTTCAGACACGAGACAGTATGTTGACATTGCAGAAACATACCAGTGACCCACAGAAATAAAGATAAGATTTTTGTTGTTGTTGTTCCCACATTCCCCTGGTGATCAGAGGCGAAGCAGAGGCGGTGTCATGGACATACAGAGCAGCTTTGGGCTCTAGGCCTATGGACTGAATAAAGCTGAGTGCCTATAGGCAGGATACTGGCTTGCAGAATGTGCCCTTTGGGCATTCATGGCCTGGCCAAAAGAGCTGTTTATCACCTGCTAGAGCAGGTCAGAGGCCAAGGGGCCACATGTTTGAGAGGCTGAAGAAAAGAGTGAAACCTGCCTGCAGTATGGCAGGCAAGTGTTCCTGACAGAACTGCTGTGTTCTGAGTTCGTTTTGATCCTGAATTCTACCCTGTTCACTTCACTAATAAACCCCATCATTGTGTGTATTGTTGAGAGTTTTGTGTAGCCATTGCAATGGATTCTCGAACCTAGATATGAAGCAGGGAGGGAAGATTGGTGTGAAAATAGGGTACAGAAAGTTGTAGGGTGGAGACATGTCTGACTTCCACTCCATATGCAATTGCCTTGTGCTGATTTTGAGTTTGATTTCCTTTCCCCCTTGTGCAGCTAGGGGAAATCAGATATGGTTCCCACAAGGACTTTCCATCCAACCACCATGTGAGCTGTTTGGCTGGCAGGACACCCCAGAGTTTTCTCCTCTCTGGGTCTCATACCTGCCATATTTTTTTCCTTTGTTGTTGTTGTTGTTAAGTGCCGTCGAGTCGGTTCCGACCCATAGTGACCCTGTACAGGGTTTCCAAGGGTGTAAATATTTTCCTTTAACTGTTTTTATTTATTCCTTCTTCCCCTTCTTCCTCTCCCTTGCTTTCTCTCCTTTCTAGCTCAATTTTCATTTTTTTCATTTTTTTCCTGCTTCTTTCCCAACCACTACTGCTACATTCATTTTTTTTCCTTCCTTCCTTTCTTTCTTTTGTACTTTCTTTCTTTCTCTTGATTTTTCTTTACTATTCTCTGATCTTTTTCCCTTTTACTCACCCTCTAACTAATTTTTTTAAGCTCTTTTTCTTTTTCTCATATTCTTTCACCTTTGTTTTTTTTTTGTTTCTCTATCCCCTCTTTTCTCTTTTTGGTTTTCATATTCTTTTTTCTAGCTGTTGCCTGTTTAGATTTTTCTTTACTTTTTTTTTTGTTTGTTTGTTTTGGGTTTTTTTGCTGATGTTTGCTTCTTTGTTTGTTTGTCTTCCTTCTCTCTTTGTGTGTTTTTTCTCGTCTTGCCTTACCCTACATCAACCATGTGCATACACCCTAGTCACCACCACATCCTCTAAAACCCTACCCAGTGGACTGCTATATATCTGATCAATGACAACAACCAGCATCAGCCAAACCCAGCCTAACCTGAGCTACGTGAACAGAGAACAGTACACATGCTACCATTCCTCAATCACACCCACCAGGAGGTAATTGGCGAGTGCCAAAGAAAATACCAACATGCAATCATCAACTTAATACAAATATAACAATACCACAATGTCTCAAAAGCAACAATTTTTGTTCACACAAAAGAAATATGACAGAAAGCATCAAAAGAAGATGGAAGGAATACAGAGTCACTGTACCAAAAGGAATAGGTTGATGTCCAACCATTTCAAGAGGTAGCATATGATCAAGAGCCAATGATACTGATGGAAGAAGTCGAAGGTGCATTGAAGGAATTGGCAAAGAACAAGGCACCAGGAATTGATGGAATAAAAATTAAAATCTTTCAACAAAGTGAGGTGGCACTGGAGGCACTCACTCATCTCTGTCAAAAAGTTTGGAAGACAACTATCTGGACCACTGATTAGAAGAGATCCATATTTGTGCCCATTCCAAAAAGAGGTGACCTAATGGAATGTGGAAATCATCAGACAATATCTTTAATATCTCATGCAAGAAGCAGAAACAGCTGCAAGCATACCTTGACGGAGAACTTCCAGAGGTTCAAGCCGGATTCAGAAGAGGATGTGGAATGAAGGATATCATTGCTGATATCCAATGGATCTTGACTGAAAGCAGAGAATATCAAAAAGATGTTTACTTGTGCTTTATTGACTATGCAAAGGTTTTCAATTTCATGACAAGCTATGGACAACATTGTAAAGTATAAGTATTCCAGAACACTAATTGTGCTCATGAGGAATCTGCACATGTACCAGGAGGCAGTTGTTCGAACAGAATATGGGAACAATGAATGGTTTAAAATTAAGAAAGGTATGCAACAAAGTTGTATTCTTTCACCATACTTTTTCAACCTGTATGCTGAGCAAATAACCTGAGAAGCTAGCTAATACAAACAAAAACATGGCATCAAGATTGGAGGAAGACTTATTAACAACCTGCGATATGCAGATGATACAACCTTGCTTACTGAAAGTGAAGAGGATTTAAAATATTTACTGATGAGGACCAAAGGCCACAGCCTTCAGTATGGATTGCATCTCAGTGTAAATAAAACAAATATCCTCACTACTGGACCAATAAACAACATTTTATAGATGGAGAAAAGATTGAAGTTATCAAGGACTTCATTCTTCTTGGATCAACTAACACTCATGGAAGCAGCTGTCAAGAAATCAAAGGACATATTGCATTAGGCAAATCTGCTGCACAAGACCTTTTTATAGTGTTGAAGAACAAAGATGTCAGCTTGAGGATTAAAGTACGCCTGACCCAAGCCATGGTATTTTCAATAATCTCATATACCTACGAAAGCTGGACAATGAATAAGGAAGACTATAGAAGAATTGACGCTTTTGAGTTATGGTGTTGGAGGAGAATATTGAAAGTGCCATGGGCTGCCAAAAGAACCAACAGATCTGTGTTGGAAGAAGTGCAGCCAGAGTGCTCCTTGGAGGCCAGGATGAGCAAACTTCGTCTCTCATCCTTCGGACACGTCAGGAGGAGCAGTTGCTGGAGAAGGATATCAATGTTTGGGGGGGGGGGGGTCAGAGAAAAAGAGGAAGACCCCCAGAGAGATGGATTGGCGAAGTGGCAGCATCAATGGGCTCAAGCATGGTATATTGTCCTGTTGGGCATAGCGTCACAGTAAGTTGGTACCAACTCAATGGCACCTAACAACAACGTTTATAGATAAGTTCATTCATTGACTTTAGGTTTGGATACCCCCATGCCATACATGGTTCCACAGTCCTCAGCATGTTAACTAAAGCCTTGTTGAGCTTAACAAAGGTGCCATTGAAGAGCTGGCAAAGGTGAAGAAGCTGCAACACCTTTCTAACCTTTGGGCTCACACCATTGATACCTCTGATCTTGATACAAACCAGCTTGGGTTCTCCAGGTACATAGAAGTTATCTGCTTTTCTTGCCACTGCAGCCATTCGAATCTCAGTTTTGTACATCTATCTATATACCTTGTGATAAGTGCTTGGCTTTTTCATAGATAGGCTTCCCCCTTGCTTTTTGAAGCATTTTTTGGGCAAACTTCTTTCTCAGGCACTTGATCTTCAGTTCTGCAAAATTCCTTAGATTTTTATTAAGGGTCTCTGGCACAGCAGGAACCTTTTTTGTCTTCTCATGAACACCCTCCATTGCTCCTGCTGATTAAAAAAAAACAAAAAGCTAACATTAGGTATTTTAAATGTTAATCGTTACATTTATTCAACTGTAAGGATCATAACAAATTATGGATACCATTGCAAAGAATGGGAATTACCTGCTCATGCAGAATCTGTACCTAGACCAAAAAGCAGTCATTCGAACAAAGCAAGGGTATATTTCATGGCTTTAAAAATGGAAAGGTGTGTGCCAGGGAAGTATCTTTTCACCATACTTATTTGATCTGTATGATGAGCAAATTAATCCAGAAGCTGGGCTCTATGAAGAAGAATGAGCCATCTGGATTAGAAGGAGACTCTTTACCAATCTGAGATACGCAGATGACACAACCTTATTTCTGTAGGTGAAGAGGATTGAAGACTTATTGATGAAGATCAAAGACTATACATAGTTTTCAGTGTGGATTACAGCTCAACATAGCAACAGGAGTATTGATCTGCATCCAATTTTTTAAAATAGATTGAAGTTGTCAATGATTTCATTTGACTTAGATCTGTAATCAATACCCATGGAAGCAGCAGTCAAGAAATCAAACAATATATTATGTTGGGCAAATGTGCTGCAAAAGACTTGTTTAAAGTGTGAAAAAGCAAAGATGTCACTTTGAGGGCTAAGGTGCACCTAACCCAAACCATGGTATTTTCAATCACTTCATATGCATGTGAAAGCTGGGCAGCAAATAAGCAAGGCTAAAGAAGTATTGGTGTCTTTAAATTACGGTGCTAGTGGAGAATACTGACTATACCCTAGACTTTCAGAAGAACAAATATGTCTTGGGAGAAAGACAACTAGAATGCTTCTTAAAAGTCAAGATAGTGAGATTTACCTCATATGCTTTGAACATGATTACAAGAGGAACCAGTCCCTCATTAAAGATTTCATGCTTGGTGGATTCCAACTCATGGTGACCTCAGGTAATCAGGTGTTAGAAATGGTCAACATGCTTGGGAAAAAGTTCTGGCAATCTACTTCCAAAGCAGCCATTGAAAATACAGATACACTCTGGCACACGTGGATTTGCCAGAAATCAGAACTGACTCAATCATAGATGGCAACTAGTACAGGTAATCCAGATTTATGCTGTATTCGTTAGGATGCATCACACTTAGGACTTCTTGCTCACTTTGTTGCTTGTGTTTTTTTAGTATATCTTATCATTAATAATATGTCTTACATATGTGGTGCTGTGGGTGAATGAGCCAGACTGCAAAGTCATTTGAACTGCAAGGCAGCGGTTCAAGCTCACCAGCTGCTCCTTGGAAACCCTATACAGGGTCGCTATGGGTCAGAATTGACTAGACGGCACTTAACAACAACAACAACAGTGATGTAGCATTTAGTTATACTCATGTAGAACCTGTACATAGGCCATACTTATTTCTTCTGGAAGTCTAGGGTATAGTCATCCCAATAGAACAAGGGGATACTTCATGGCTTAAAACCATGGTGACATTCCTCTTCTTCACTTACCCTCCACTTTACAAGTCCTTCTTCAGGGATAGGTCCTCCTTGAGCATGTCCAAAGTGCAAGAGACGAAGTCTCACCATCCATACTTTAAAGGAGCGTTCTGGTTGTACTTCTCCCAAGACAGGTTGGTTTGTTCTTCTTCAGTATTCTTCACCACACCATAATTTGAATTCATCATCCTTAAATGTTCACTTATAGATGTTAAATTTTATTATTTATTATAAAAGATACTGCCATGTAGGTTTCATTTTATAAACTAAATTAGAGGCTTCAATTGCTTGAAAATATAGACTCAAACATTGTACACTTTAGAAGTCGACAGGAAGACTCAGGAAGCAGTGAGTTGTTATGGTAAAATATATGGAAAAAAAAAAAAAAAGGGGTCATACAAACAACTCAGTAATGTTCTAACACGAAATGCCATCCCCATCTCAGGGTTAATCCAGGTGATCCAGTGGAGCTATTATCACAACTGACAAAATGCTAATACTGCCTAACTCTCCTAGTTTAGGGAACTAAATCTTATGATTTGTGTATGTTTTATGTATGTATATATTAAAATATATCTGGCAGTTTATATGAAACATTTTCAACCCAAAGGCAAATAAAGACTGGAATTATAAGATACTGACAATAAAAAACAAGAATAATTACACTTTTATTTTTTAAATGAGCTATTCAGATTAACATCAGAACCAACTTACCACTATAAGTTGGGAACTACTATAATTACAAAGCAATGCCTTTCCATAGAAGTTTGATGTTATCTGTAGAAATACAGACTCAATTTGCTAATATATATGAGTTCTTGGCAAATGTAGTTCCCCAGAGCAAATTCCAGAATTATATACTTTCACATTAACAGCTGAATGGTAAAATGCCCACTATCCTTTAGACTTTACGGTGATAATGATGTTTTACGAATCGGGCTATGAACCACAAGGTCAGCAGTTCAAAACTTCCAGCTGTTCCACGGGAGAAAGAGGAGGCATTCTGCTCCCGTAAAGATTTACAGCTTTGGAAACGCTGTACAGGGTCACTATGAGTCAGAACCGACTCCACGGCACATAACAACAACTATGTTTTGAGCTTTATTATTTTGGAACATGTAACAGCTGGGGGGGGGGGAGGGAAGACGATGGTGTAAATGGATAAATAAGTGGATAAATAATCCCCCAAAAATAGTTCTGAAATCCTCTATTCTTTTGTTATATACTTGTCACGGCTAGGTGCCATCAGGTTGACTCAGGCTCCTAGGTACCTTATGCACAACAGACGGAAACACTGTCCTGTCCTGCACCATCCTCACAATTGTTTGGTTTGAGCCTGTTGTTGCTGCCATGAGTCAATCTATCTCATTGAGGGTCTTCCTCTTTTTCACTGACCCTCCACTTTACCAAGCATGATGTCCTTCTCCAGGGACAGGTGCTTCCTGACAACATGTCCAAAATACAAAAGATGAAGTCTCACCATTCCCACTTCTAAGGATCATTCTGGCTGCACTTCTTCCAAGACAGATTGGTTTGTTCTTTTGGAAGTTCATGGTACTTTCAACACTCATCATCAACATCATAATTCGAAGGCATCAGTTCTTCTCCAGTCTTCCTCATTCATTATCCAACTTTCATATGCATATTGTTGTGGTTCTTAAGTGTCATCGAGTTGGTTCTGATGCATAGTAACCCTGTGTATGGTTTCCAATGAGTGGCTGGTGGGTTTGAACCACCGACCTTGTGGATCAAATTGACATTTGCTCCATGCTTATCCTAGTATCACACCAGGACTCACATATATGCTGTTGTCATTATTAAGTGCTGTCGAGTTAGTTACGACTCATAGTGACCCTGAATAAGGTTTCAAGGAGCAGCTGGTCGATTTGAACTGTTCAAACTGAACTTGCAGTCCAGTGCATTATCCTACAGTGCCAATTGAAAATACCATGGTTTGGGTCAAGGGCATCTTAGTCCTCAAACTGACACTCTTGCTCTTTAACATTTTAAAAAGGTCTTTTACAGCAGATTTTTCCAATGCAATAAGTTGTATGGTGTCTTGACTGCTGCTTCCTTGCATATTGATTGTGGATCCAAGCAAAATGAACTCTTTGACAGCATCAATCTTTTCTCCATTTATCATGATGTTATTTATTGGTCCAGTGGTGAAGATTCTCATTTTCTTTACACTGTGGTGCAATCCATACTGAAAGCTGTAGTCTTTGATTTTCATCAGTATTTCAAGTCCTCTTCACTTCCAGCAAGTAAGATTGTTTAATCTGTGTAGCCCTGGTTGTTAACAAGTCTTCTAATCTTGGTGACACATTCTTCTTCATAAAATCCATTTTTCAGCATGCAGTTTCAATAAGTACAGTGAAAGTATACAACCCTGATGCACACCTTTTCTTATTTTAAACCATTCAGTGTCCCCTTGTTCTATTCTAATAACTGCCTCTTAGTCTATGCACAAATTCCTCAAGAGTAGAATTAAGTGTTCTGAAATATCCATTCTTCACTATCCATTGTGAGTTATGATCACACAGTCAAATACCTTTGCACAGTCAGTAAAGCACTAGTAAACGTCTTTATGGTATTTTCTGCTTTTAGCCAATATCCATCTGACATCAGCAAAGAAATCCCATGTTGCATGTCCTCTTCTCAATCTGACTTGCATTTCTAGCAACTACCTGTTGATGTACTTTGCAATCATTTTTAATTTTTTTTCTGCAAATTTTACTTTTCATATGATATTAATGACTTCCACATTCTACTCGATAATCTTTATTTTAAATGGGCACAAATACTGATCTCTTCCAATCAGGTAGTTATCTTACAAATTTCTTGATATAAACGATTTAGCACCTCCAATGTTGCATCAGTACGCTGAAACATTTCAATTTGTATTCCATCAAATCCTGGAGCCTTGTTTTTCACCAATGCCTTCAGTGTAGCTTAGATTTCTTTCTTCAATATAATCAGTTCTTAATCATATGATACCTCTTGAAATCACTGAGCATCAACCAATTCTCTTTAATATGGTGACTCTGTGCATTCTGTCCATCTTCTTTTGTTTTCCTTCCATCTTCTTTTGATGCCTCCTGTATCATTCAATATTTTGCCCATAGAATCCTTCAGTATTTCAAATTGAAGTCTGATTTTTTCCCACTCTTTTGGTTTTCTAATTCCAGGTCTTTGCAAATTTAATTTATAGTACTTTATTTTTTTTCTTTCCAAGCTGCTCTTTTGAATTTTCTGTTCGTCTCTTTAACTTCATCATTTATATATGTAACAAATACTGTTACATCCTCAATTAACCCATGAAGAAATCAAATTATAGTTAGATCTTTCTGTTAGAAGAGTAGATCTCAAATTTTATTCCCCTTCCTAACCTGGCCACTTCTCACCTCTCTAGAACAAGTAGGACAATGAGTTATATGAACTGTATCTCATGATGTTGACATTGATGTCTTTACTAGTACTCCTGCTTGGAAAGGTATAGACATTCCCCAAATGTTGAATTATGAACAAGGTTGAATTCACAAGAATAGATAGTTTTCATATCCTTTCTTCTTATTTAGAAAACTGCTAGAAGTCCTAATTACCCAAAACTCACTGAGCAGTGGTCAAAAGGGTCAACTATTAACCAAAAAGTCGATGGTTTGAACCGACCAGCTGCTTGGTAGGAGAAAGGTGTGGCAGTCTGCTGCCATCATGTAGCCTTAGGAAAACATAGGAGGGAGTTCTACTCTGTCATATACAGTCACTGTGATTTTGAATCAACTCAACAGCACGGGGTTCATGGTTTTCATTGTAGCTTGTTTGCGCTTTAGTTTGGGCTTGTTTAGTGTGTTTTTTTTTTGGTGTCCAGACCTAGTCACTGGTACATAAGCAAACAATCATCCAGGATTCAGTAAATGGTCCACATTCAAACTACCTTCATGAAATGAAATGCATATAATAAAATAATCCAACAATGAAATACGAATAGCACACAGCAGATAGATTAATATGAATTCTCTGCTGGATTGGAGATTCGTTTAGAAAAGGTGAAGATTTTTGACCTCCAGAAAGCAAAGGGTTGAGGAAAACATGTTAATATATTTTTAAGCATAGTTATAAAAGGATCTTTAAAAAAAATCTTTTTTTTTAACTGTACTTAGTAAAAAGGAGGAAACAGAAAGCTAGAGATGCCCAGCCTTGCAAAATGGAAACCAAAGAGTAATAAACAGAAACAGAAGGCAAACTGACAAGTTGTAATCTGACCCTGAAGTGGCTGCTGGAAATAGTTGGGGGTGCTGGTCATGAAAGCTTTTGCTGACCTGCCTTCTCCCCCTCCCACCTTCTCCTGACATTCCTAAGAAGCCCCTTCTTCTGGGAACAAAAAGCTTGGCAACAGAAAAAATAATGGAGCCAGGTCTATGACAAGGATAAATTGCCTTTTCTCCACTGGGTGCCTGGTACTAAATGGAATGTTGGCTGTAAATATCCCCAAAGTCCCTCTCCCTGTTTCTCTCGTAAGGCCTCTCCCTAACCTACTAGATCAGTCCTTCCCTCTTTCAAATTTGGCTCCAACATCTCCTTCTCTACCATTTTGCTGCTCTCTGTTCCCTTTTTATTCCCCTCCTCTCTCTTATGGTGTAAGAGGAGGTGGCAGATTAAAGAAGTGTATCGTATCAGCATCAATGGGCTGTACTTCCAGAGTGCCCATTTACATTTATAAGTGTAGTGTAGTGCTTGCTTAGTGTCCTAAAATCTGTTGATTCGTTTTGGAAAATATTTCTCTTGACTGTTTTAAACCTCTTTTGGTCTAATTTTCCTTTCTAGAAGGGCTTAGCAAACGGTATTCATTTGCTCTTCTCACTATTTTGCAGATCTCTTCTATTTCCTTTCTATAGTTAACAGAATGGCAAGGGTTATAGAGATTCACTCTTCTGTTGACAGTTTTTTAAATTATCATAAAATTCTATAATTACCGACATGGAAAGATGATCACATTGAATTCAGTAAACAAGGGATTTTAAAGCATAATTTGTTCCATTTTCCATATCTTAAAAATCACATGCACACATATTGCGTGAGTGACAAAAGTTTAAAAAAAAAGAATTAAAAATTTTAGTCTCTGCTGCTTAACTAGGAGCTCGGTTGGCAAAGAAGTTAAAGCAGTGCAAGCCTACCAGGCAGTCCAAGAAAGAAAGATGAGGCAGTTCATGTCCATAAAGATGATGGTCTTGGAAACCTTATGTGCAGTTCTATGCCTTCTTGTAGGGGTACTGTGTGTCAAAATTGCTCACAGGCAATGGGTCGGATTTTGGTTTGGAATGTTTGACAAGGAAAAGTCTGCAAATTGTCTGGGCAAGTCGCATAGTGGAGAAATGTAGAAATCTGTTTGACATGCTCGAGTAAGAACTAGGGATGTTGCCACTGTCTGGAAAGAACTGGAGAAGCAAGCTACTATTTGTTTTTGAGAAAAGTTTTTTAGTAATACAGCCACTCCACCCATAGAAACAGCTTTCTTGCAGCCTCATTAGTCAGTTCTAAATAAATCACACATAATCCAAAAAGGTTGGGAAGAAAATGTTTGGACTATAAGCAAGATGGGGCAGAAATGGCTCTTCACAAAGAGCAGGGAGCCTGCCTCTGTGAGACATGAATTGACTAAGAACTTGCAATTTGGATGTTAGCCCTGTGGAAGTGATAATAACCCCATCAAATTCCCAAGAGGAAACAGCTATTGAAATAAAAGGGAAACACCACAACAATCTTTAAAGCTGAGGAACACAAAAACACTGGGCCTGAGCCTTACAAAATGGAACAATAGGGCAAGTAAAGTCTAAACTGAGGAAGCACCAGACCGTGAAATGGAGAAACAATGCCAGCTGAAGTGGGACTGAAGACTCAAAGGCAGCTATTAACTCAAGCAAGATCAAAACAGAAATTAACCTATTCATGTGGCTTCCAAAAGATCATTAAAAACTAATTGCTTTCTGTCTACCTCACTCACTTTGTTGCTTTAACTGGTGTTCTTCTTCACTTTCTCTGTCTCGATAGCTGTAGAATAAACTGTAAGTTCCAATTCAGATCACAGTGAGTAGTGATCCCATCCTAGAGCACAAAGCTTATATATGCAAAGGAAAGGCACTTAATTACATAAAGAGATGTCATGTATTAATGCAATTTTAAAAAATAAAGGATTATAAAAAATATGCTGAAATTTCTCAACCTTTTATAATCTAATTTGAAAAAACATCGAATCCTTTTCTTGGGGTATGGCCAGTTGATTTGGCAGATTTCTAATATGTTGGTAAATCAATTCTATTGTTCAATAAAAGACTAAATGACAATAACAGGGACAGTCCTTGTTTCTTTGATTAATAAGGGGCAATTATTTTTTTAATTAAAAAATGTCTTCTGCCACTCAAATTTATTATGTCAAGTGATATTATATTTAATATACATACTTTTACTAAAAACCAATTTTGATTAATTTTCATTTGAGCTTGCTAAATAATCTCATTTCTGATTCAACCTAAAATTTTCTGTCTTTCTTTCCTTCAAACCACAATGCCCAGTCTTCTTGCATTGTATGTACAAATTTTTGAGAAGATTCAATCTACTCTTAGTTTATTTTTAGGAAGATTATTGACCCACAATTATATTTGTAAAACAACAAATATCAATTGTTCAAATAAATATTTTATCAGTACTCTGTTTGTCCACAGACTTAGAAAATGACAAATGATAAATATGATGAAATGCAATCTTGGATATTAAGAACTCCTCTTTACTGAATGTTCACTTATTACATTTTTAAGATAAAATATAATGTGACATGCAATATCAGTTTCTGAATTAATACCTCCTTTTAAAATAAATGGCTTATACTTAAGTAGCATTCTATAGTTTTAACATTTATTGCATTTTTTTTTTTTCATTTGATAGTCACAAAACATCTCTAAGACAAACTATTCATTTGGACAGGTCCCTCTTCTCATTCAAAAGTTGAGAAATTAGAGCCCAGAACAGTCATGAGAATTGCCAACATTATACCATTATTGAGAAATAGAGCCTGGAACAGGATGATCTCCCTACTCCCAGAACTGTTAATATAGTTATTGAAGAGCAGAGGACTTAATAGATATTGAAAGTCTCCAATGTTCCAAGCACCCTTACCAGTGCTTCACAACAGCCCTAAAAGACAGATATTCTTATTCTTAATGATGTGCATACTGAAATTCAGAAACTGTGAGTGCCTTCAGCAAATTTAAGGAGCCCTAGTGCATTGGCAAAGAACAAGGCACCAGAAATTGATAGAATACAAATTGAAATCTTTCAACAAAGTGAGGCGGCACAGGAGGCACTCACTCATTTATGTCAAGAAATTTGGAAAACAACTACCTGACCAACTGACTGGAAGAGATCTGTATTTATGCCCATTCCAAAGAGAGGTGACCCAACAGAATGCAGAAATTATTGAGCAATATCTTTGATATCTCATGCGAGTAAACTTTTACTAAAAGTGATACAGAAATGGCTGCAAGAATACATTGAGAGAGAACTTCCAGAGGTTCAAGCCAGATTCTTAAGAGGATGTGGAACAAGGGATATTTCTAATGTCAGATGGATCTTGGCTGAAACCAGAGAATATCAGAAAAATGCTTATCTGTGCTTTATTGACTATACAAAGGCTTTTGATTGTATGAATCGTGATCAACTACGGACAACATTGCAAAGTATGAGTTTTCAGAACACTTAATTGTGCTCATGAGGAATCTCTACATGGACCAAGAGGCAGTTGTTCGAACAGAACAAGGGAAGACTGAATGATTTAAAATTAGGAAAGATGTGTGACAAGGTTGTATTCTTTCACCATACTTATTCAACCTGTATGCTGAACAAGTAATCCAAGAAGCTGGGTAATATGAAAAAAAACATGGCATCAGGATTGGAGGAAGACTCGTTAACAACCTGCAATATGCAGATGATACAACCTTGCTTGCTAAAAGTAAAGAGAACTTAAAATACTTACTGATGAAGATCAAAGACCACAGCCTTTGATAAGATTGCATCTCAATGAAAAGAAAACAAAAATCCTTATCACTGGACCAATAAACAACATTTTTATCAAAGGAGAAAAGATTGAAAATGTCAGACTTCATTTTGCTCAGATCAACCATCAACACTCATGGAAGCAAGAGTCAAGAAATCAAATTATGTACTTCATTAGGCAAATCTGCTGAACAAGACCTTTTTAAAGTGTTGAAGAGCAAAGATGTCAGTTTGAGGGCTTAGGTGCTCCTGACTCAAGCCATGATGTTTTCAATAACCTCATATTCTTGTGAAAGCTGGACAGTGAATAAGGAAGACTATAGAAGAATTGATCCATTTGAGCTATGGTGTTAGAGGCGAATATTGAAAATATGGACAACCAAAAGAACAAATAGATCTATGCTGTATACAGTACAGTCAGACTGCTCCTTGAAAGCCAGGATGGCCAGGCTTCATCTCTCATACTTTAGATATATTGTCAAGAAGTACCAGTCACTTGAGAAGGATATCACGTTTGGTAAGGTGGAGGGTCAGAGAAAAAAAAGGAAGACCCCCAGTGAGATGGATTGGTGAAGTGGCAGCATCAATGGGCTCAAACGTAGCAATGATTATGAGGTTGGCCCAGGACCAGGCAGTGTTTCTTTCTGTTGTGCATAGGGTCGCTATGAGTCGGAACTGACTTGATGGCACCTATCAACAACAACAGTGGTGTGGCACTGTGGGATAACACTCTGGACTACAAGGTAGGTCAGTTTGTACCATAAAGTCATCAGGTCAACTCACCAGCCACTACTTGGAAACCCTATACAGGGTTGCTATGAATCAGAATTGACTCATGGCACTTAACAACAAGTGCACTGTAGAACACGCACTGGACTGCTAACCACAAGGTTGGAAGTTCAAACCTATCAGCCTTTCTTTGGGAAAAAGATGAGCCCATAAAAATTTAAAGTCTCTAAAACCCTACCAAGGGCCATTATGAGTCAGAATCAACTCGTTGGCAGTGGGTTTAGTTTGGTTATCATAAAATTTGTCCAGTCATAAAAAATTCCAACCTAGGATTTCTGACTAAAAAGTCCATATTCTTCCTATTATTTTATAATGCCATTCCTACCTATGAAGTAGAAGTTAAAGTCTTTTATTGCACAAAATTCAAATTTAATAACTTAGAAAATTCCACTCATGTACTTGAATATAAAATAGGTAATATTATTGATGTTTAAAAATGCAATAGGACCTAGGAAACATCAAGGCAAGTGGTCGGGTCCTCTCAACGCAAACCCCCTTCCAAGACTAAG
>NW_006408531.1:29907481-29912338 GCF_000296735.1 Chrysochloris asiatica
ATGTGAGTAGTCATAATGCCTTGAATTTACTTAATATGGATTTTCTAACCAAAGTCTTAATTCCCACCAAGTTATTGGATGGGACCATGAAAATAAGGTATACAAAACTCTAAGGATGAGATTGGTTAGTTTTTCCCTCCAGCTAGGTTAAAAAGAAGCCATCTCAGAAACAGAGATGGAATATCCCAGAACCATCAAGAAGGAAGAACATGAGTGACACATGAGATCCCCGCCTAGAGAAACAGTTACTAGAGAGGCAACAGCAAAGGCGTCTGGCAAGAGGCGACGCAGAGACAGTGGCATGGAGAGGCAGAGCAGCTTTGGGCTCTAGGCCTTTTGATTGAGTAAAGTTGAGTGCCTGTGGGCAGGAGACTGTCTGGAAGAATGCACCATTTAGACATTCAGAGACTGCCTAAAAGAACTTTGTAACATGTGCTCGAACAGGGCAGATGCCAAGGAATCACATGGGTAAGAGGTTGCAAAGAAGAGTGAGACATGCTTGCAGTGTAGCAGACAACAGGACTTCCTGACTGGAGAACTGTTGTGTCCTAAGTTGGTTTTGATCCTGAATTATACCCTGTTCATTCACCTAATAAACCTGTAATCATGAGTATTATTATGAATCCTGTAAGGCCTTTACAATAGATTATCAAACCCAGCTGTGAAGCAGAGAATGCTGTGGGAGAGATGGTTGGTGTCAGCATAAGGGAAAGAAGGGTGGAGGGTAGAAGCATGTCTGACCTCCGCTTCATAGAAGGCAGCATTGGACTGATTTTGAGAAATTCTCTTTCTCCCTTGTAAAGCCTGGTGAAATCAGACAGAGTTTCCACATTGTTTTTGCAGTAGTATATTAAATTATTACCCATGTTAGTATTAAATTAAATGTATACTAGATTGCCTACCTCTCATCTGTTCTGTTTGTCATACTGTGGTGGCTTGCATATTGCTCTGATTCAGGAAGCTATGCCACGGGTATTTTAAACTCCAGTAGGGGCAATCATAGTAGGATTCAGCTGAGCTTTCAGACTAAGCCAGACTGGGAAGAATGAGAGACAGACTAGTTCCAAATATTTAGCCACTGAAAACCTTATCATGTTCAACCATTTCAAGAGGTAGCATATGTTCAAGAGCCATTGATACTGAAGGAAGATGTCCAAAGTGCATTGAAGGAATTGGCAAAGAACAGGGCTCCAGGAGTTGATGGAATACAAATTGAAATATTTCAACAAACTGATGCAGCTCTGGAGGCATTCACTCATCTATGCCAAGAAATTTGGGAGACAGCTACCTGGCCAACTGACTGGAAGAGATCCATATTTGTGCCCATTCCAAAGAAAGGTTACCTAATGGAATGTGGAAATCATCAGGCAATATCATTAATATTACATGCAAGTAAAATTTTGCTAAAGATAATTCAAAAGTAGCTGCAACAGTACATTGACAGAGAACTGCCAGAGGTTCAAACCAGATTCAGACTAGCATGTGGAACAAGGGATATCTTTGCTGACATCAGATGGATCTTGACTGAAAGCACAGAATACCAGAAAGATGTTTATCTGTGCTTTATTGACTATGTAAGGGCTTTCAATTGTGTGGATCATGACAAGCTATGTACAACATTACAGAGAATGAGTATTCCAGAACACTTATTTGTGCTCATGAGGAACCTGTACACAGACAAATAAGCAGTTGTTTGAACAGAACAAGGGAACACCAAATGGTTTAAAATTAGGACAGGTGTGCTCCAGGGTTGTATTCATTCACCATACTTAGTCAAACTGTATGCTGACAACATAATCCAAGAAACTAGATTTTATGAAGAAGAGCATGGCATCAGAATTGGAGTAAGACTCATTAACAACTTTGCTTGCTGAAAGTGAAGTGAACTTAGTGATGAAGATCAACAACAGCCTTCAGTATGGGTTGCATCTCAATGTAAAGAAAGAAAAATCCTCACCATTGGATCAATAAATAATATCAAGATAAATGGAGAAAAGATTGTAGTTGTCAAAGACTTCATTTTGCTTGGATAAACCATCAACATTCACGGAACTTGCAGTCAAGAAATCAAACAAGGCTTGATGGTGGATTAGGGAGAAGCTTGGTGCAGTCCTCTGACAGTAATAACACAGAATGCCAAGTGAAACTGGTTCAGGGAACAGACTCACAACTCTGAACTACATATAAAGGAATATTTAGACAGACTAAATCTAGTAAATACTAGTGGGATTTGTAGCAGAAGCAAGAAAGGTGGTGTTTTCTGATTTGCAGCTGCCAGCATGTGCCAAAGCAGCCATCTTGGGTGTGACAGAAGAGGAGCAGGATCAGAGGAGTATTCCCACTACATAGGTCTGACTGGTCCTCAGAGATAAAGATGTGAACATTTTTCCTGCTCATTGGTCTCTCACTGTCTATACACCTCCACTCTGGTGACTAGATGGGGTGACAAGTGGAAACCCTGCCACTCCCGGAGGGTTCTACTAATCATGAGAACAGATTTGCTCATCAAAGACCACAGTGTGCAGAATCTAAAAAGTGGGAGGAGTCAACAGGTACTGCTTAACTCTATGGTCTCCCAGGAAGATCTTCAGCTGGCTAAGCAAGGGGCATTAAAGTCATACTCATATTTTCCTACAGTTTTTTTGTTTTGTTTTTTATTATGATATAGACTGTAGTATCCAATCTGGGGTTTTTGCTGTTGTGGCTTTGGTTTTTGTTCTTTTGTTCCCCTTTTACCTGGGGCTGTGGGGGGGAGGTGCTCTTTCTCTCCCTACATTACCCAAGAAGAGACAGCAATTGTGGTCATATAGTCAAGCTACAATCACACTCTATAAAATCCCACCATCCAGGCAAGAGCCAATACCAACTGCTATACACCAAATAGACAATCAACACCTGCTACAGTACTCTGAGTTGAGTAATAGGATAGAGTAACTGAAACAAATGAGCTGCAGGTAAATCTAGACTTCCCATTGGAAGGAGGGCAGGTTTTGGAACTATCTGAGAAGGAATTCAGAGGAATGCTATTGAGGTGCATCCATGTGCTCCACAGAGTGATTGAGAAAAATAAAGAAGACGTTAGGAAAGCACTACAGGAGCAATCAAATAAGATAGATACAACATTGGAAACAATTCAAAACCTGCAAAAAAAAAAAAAAAAGGTCCAAGAAGCCAATGGGGAGACATATATAAATCACTGAAAGAAAGAAACTAACAACCAAGAATCATCTACCCAGCAAAGCTGTCAATCAAATACCATTGTGTAATAAAAACATTCCAGGATAAACAGAAGCTAAGGAATGTTTCAAAGCCAAACCAGTGCTTCAAAACATGCTGAGAAACAAGGTAGATTTCAGGGTAAAATAGACTATTTTAAATGGAGGAAAAAGTTAATAAAATATAGGGTAACCTCAAAGAAAATTAATACTTCACAACATACCAAGAAAATGAAAATTCAAGAAGAACATGGAAACATTAAAACTGTGAAACTTAAGAAAAGATACCCATACTAAAAGAAAGGAAAAAAAAATCTTTGTTGGTTACCAGGAGTGGAGGGAGGGGATGGTAGAGCACATGTTAGGGGATAGACACATCATAATTAAGGTGTTGGGGAGGGCAAAATCCTAAAGAAGAAAGGGGGATAGAAGAACAAGGTAGATAGGAGAACACTGAAGCAGATTTGCATGGACCAAATGGGACAGAGGTAAATAGCACTGTATGCTGAACCTTGAAACAACAGGGCTTTGTGATACAGGGATTGAGGCATAGTCTGAATGGGTAAAAGAGGGGAAATAATGGTAAGATGCTTGACTATCTTATGAATGCTGGTTTCCCTTGCCTACTATTGTAAAATAAGCACTTCCGTGGGATCAAAAGGAATAAGGGGAAACATGATTATAGAAAACTTGTAAATGCCTCTTCAGCATATAACTTTTTGGAATACCTAAAAAGGGTTCTAGAACTTACCCAGTGAAATAGGCTTCTTGTGGAGACTTTATAGTGTATAGGACATTAGGTGGAATCCTGAGCTCCATCCAGAAACTTCTGAGGTGGGACATTCCCACTTGAAAGGACATGCAGACCAGCCTGGAGCAGCTAGAGGAACAGAAGATACTTCTTGAAAGAAAGACCAGCAGGACAAATTAAAAACAAATATGGCAGTCTGATTAGCTACTACAACAAGAAGCAAGTTGTCCACCAGGTAGCCATTAAAGCAAACAATCAAGTCCCTTCAGGACAAACCCCCCTTCAAGACTGAAACTCAAAGGAACACATGAGCAGGCATGTAAGCTTTCTGGCAACCATGTTGGTCTACAGATGAGTTGAAGTTGGGGGAAAGGCAGCAATGAAGATATGGGCTGAGTTTAACCACATTCCATAGACTCCCGTCAGCCTGGTGATGAGAGAGGGAAGAGGAAGGGCTGGTTGGTCTGAAGTGTGGTGTGGTCTGAGGACTCCTAAACCCATGGACAAGGACCTAGCCATAGAAGGCTAGAGCCAAGAGTGAAGAATCCAACTGATATGAAATGAGGAGAGATGCACAATAATGCCATAACTTGCAGATAGTGCCCACTTGACCTAGCTTCAATGACTTGAGCATCATCAGAAATTGAATAGAGAAAGATAAATTTGATAAAGGAAACAAGCGTAAATTGCTACAATTTGATGAACTTGACCTATACTTATGGATATAAGAGCTCAAATACCAACTGAGAGGGAAGGAGTCTTCACATCAAGGATCAAAACTATCCCCTCTATACACAAACTTTATAGGGATGGGCAACTTAGACATTAGCTACCTAAGATGGGGGGAGCTATAAAGGAACAAAGTGGCTGCCTTACAAGTTTTCAAGAGGG
>NW_006408531.1:29913238-29914876 GCF_000296735.1 Chrysochloris asiatica
GAGAAGAACATCATGCTTGGTAAAGTGGAGGGTCAGAGTAAAAGCGGAAGGAGCTCAGCAAGATGGATTGGCACAATGACAGCAGCAATGGGCTCAAGCATAGCAATAACTTTGAGGTTGATGAAAGACCAGTCAGTGTTTCCTCTGTTGTTCATAGGGTATGGTGCCTGACAATAACAACAACATTATTTAAAATTTTTAGGACAAAACTATGTAAAAAAAACCTTGATTTAATTAATTCTAATTACTTGTAATGGCTGTAATTAATTATAATAGCTGACTTATTTGAGTTCTCTGAAACTAGAGTTTCCACTGATTGTTTATCCAGCCAGGCACCAGAGTATACCTTTGTATTTGTATGATGACAAAGACAATCACTGGCCCTTCTGACTGAAGTAGCTGAATCAGCAGAACTGGCTGTACAAAATTCATTCTCTCAAAATGGATCAGAGACCTGTTATTTATTAATATAATCCATCTTTAACCAGTAACCACTCATATTAGATGGAGTTATCTACTGGGTGAATGTAGTAAGAGGTTCAACAGCCCACCTCCACCTCTTGGTTATTAGAAAGAAATTGTATACTACCAAGAAACTTATTGGAATTGACTAAGTGGCACACAATCACCACCACCACCACCAAAAGACTGGCTGAGATAAGGAGTTACAGTTTCATAGGAGGGGATCTTAGGAGAAGGGTGTCAATGAAGGTGTTGAAGTGGTAAGGGTTTCATAGCTTAAACAGCCTTGCATGTGGTACCCTCGTGACCCTGCATTAACTTTATTTCCAGCATATTCTCCTGACTAGAGCTGATGTCGATTTCATTTAGTGCCCTGTCAGTTTTCCTCTATTATAGCCCTCATTTCTCCTTGTGTCTTGTCTTCCTGGCATCTATGGGTCTTTTCTCTGGACAACTTGTGTCCTGTTTTGTAGATGCCCTAAGCACATATTTACTTCCCTTATTGGATAATCTGTACATGGTAGTGAGATAGCCTTTTCTTGGAAAAACTAAAGTTCTTTTTCTGGTAAGAAGTAGGAGAGAAGGGAATATTCAGCATTGACAGGAAAATGTGAAGGACAGTTGAGGTAAAAAAGAGTGTTAGAATAAAGACGTCTTAAGGAAATGCTATGAGAAAGGAAAATTATTTCTTATAATTAGTATAAGAAACATCTTATTAAAGAGGTATCTTAGTTGGTTAGTGCTGCTTAACAAAAATACAAAAAATGGGTGTGTTTAATGAAGTGAAATTTACTTTCTCAATTTAGGAGGCTAGGAGTCTGAATACAAGGGAGAAGGGCTCTAGGGGAAGACTTTCTTTTTTTGTTGACTCTGGAAAAAGATCTTTCTCTCTTTCAAAATCTGTTCCTCAGATCTTTGATGATCTTTATGAGGCATGTATCTTTCCCTCTGTACTTCCTTCTGTGTGCCTAGTCTGCTTTTTTATGTCTCAAATGTTGCCTTAAAACACACCTTAGACTGACCAATAACCTCATATGGATGCGAAAGCTGGACAGTGAATAAGGAAGATCGTAGAAGAATTGATGCCTTAGAGTTGTGGTGTTGGAGGAGAATACTAAAAGTGCCATGGACTGCCAGAAGAACCAATAGATCTGTTTTGGAAGAAGTGCAGCCAGA
>NW_006408531.1:29915052-29918417 GCF_000296735.1 Chrysochloris asiatica
TGAGGTTAGCCCAGGATCGGACATTGTTTTGTTCTGCTGTGCATGGGGTCGCTATAAGTTGGTTCCGACACTATGGCACCTGACAACAACAAAAACAACAAAACTGATCAAGTTTTTGTTGTTGTGTTACTTTTTACTGTGAGTTGGGTAGAGATTTAAGAGCAGTCAGTTTTCCATTCATATACATTTTGTTTCAACTTATTGACTGCAATCCCCATATTGTAACATCAACTTCTCCCACTTCCTCCCTGAATTTCCTGTTTCCATTCCTCCTTCTTTCCTAACCTTTCTGAACTTTGTCCTGAAGTAAATGCTGCCCTTTTGACCTTAAATAGTTGATTATTCTAAGGTATGTGTACCTCCCCAGTGTTATTACTTCTTTTATAGAGCTGTTTATTATTTAGATGAAAAGTGAGCCATGGGAATGAGTTCATTTCCAGACCTGGAAGATGGCTAAGGCCATAGTCTCAGGGGTTCCCTATCTCACAAGTAAATCTGGTCTTTTTATTATGTTAAGGTTTTTTTCTACATTTTTCTCCCACTCTATCTCAGACCATCTATTGTGATCCTTTTCAGAGCACTTGGTAGCAGAAGCCAGACACCATCTAATTCTTCTGATTTCAGGATTGTGGAAATGAATATTCACAGAGCCCATTAGTCCATTATAAAGGGATATGACTTTATTAACAGAAAAAGGAAGGCCCTAGTCCCAAATGGGATTACATCCACATGTATAAGGGTTTAGGATTTACAACACATATTTTGGGGGGACAAAATTCAATTCATAACACATGATAAATAAAAAGAACAAGAATGGAGCAAGTATTGCTAGAGAGGTTGTAAATAATATTTGATACATACCTTTAGGAAATACTGATTTAATTTAATTAACGATGTATCCAAATTTAGTAGAACATCTTATTTGGGCTTTTGACCTTATCCTCTGACTGCTATATCTCATATTCACTATCCTGAAAGTTTAGGCAATGTAGGAGTAGATACATTTCTCTTCATACCACATTAATTCTAATTTTTTTCACCAAAACAACCTATAGATTTTCTCTAAAGTGAATGGCATATATTAATAAAAATCCTTCCCCATAATTTAACACACACAAATTTTGGATGGAGGTCAGTAGAGTGTACTTAAACATAGCTTACCTATATGATAATAAGGTAATCTTTTCTACTGTATTGATGAGAAAACACACTAAGTTCATGAAAACTGAAAACATTTTGAAATTGTGTGGTTCCTGATTTCTAGAGTCACAGATGACATTATTGAAATGTACTAACACTTGGTAAAATAAAAGAAGGAAGACAAACTTCTATAATAATCCAGTTGCAAAAGAACTAATGTTGGGTCATGACAGATGTTGAAGAAGCAGATGAATATATACCACATGTACACAATAGGCACCATACTTTATAAATGATACATTTTAAGCAGTATATGAAGGTAAGTAACACAAAACAAGATATTATTGCCTAGTGCCTAGTGCAAAAATTAAAATCAGCTTATCCTGGAGAGGTAGTCTCTATTCCTAACTTGTGGTTATTGTTAAGTGCCATCGAGAGAGTTCCAACTCATAGCCAGCCTTACAGTTCAAACTGACCATCAAGGTCGAGTGCTTATCCTGATGTGAGAAATAAGTACTTCCTTTTCCATTCTAAGGTGAATCATTTAGCATATATATATTAACATGTCACTGAAATGAACAATTTTATAGAAAACATATATAATCACCAAAATTGACACCTATTGTTGTTGATAAATGCCATTGAATCGGTTCCAAAGCATAACGACCTTGTATAGGGTTCCCAAGGAGCAACTGGTAGGTTTGAACTACTGACCTTGCAGTTAGAAGTCCAGTACTTATCCTACAGTGTCATACCAGGATTCCAAAATTGACTTTGGTGCTGGTGATTATGTGCCATGGAGTCAGTTCTGACTCATAGCAACCCTGTATAGGGTTACTGAGGCTGTAAATCTTTACGGGCGCAGAAAGCCTCATCTTTCTCCTGCAAAACAGCTGGTAGTTTCAAACTGCTGACTTTGAGGTTAGCAACCCAATTTGTAACCACTACACTACCAGAGCTCCTTAAAATTGACTCTAGGAAGAGCTTTAAAAAATAATATAAACCAATAACAACCGAAATTACAGTAATAGTCGAATGATTTCACCTCAAAAGTCACTGAACCTAGAAGTTTTCAACTGTGAATTTTAGCAGTCTTTAAAAAAATAGGTTATTCTGATTTCACATAATTTTTTTAGAGCAAAGTAAAAGATGAAAAGCCATCTGACTCATTTTAAAAAGCAAATATAGCACTGCTAACAAAATAAGACAAAAGTCCAGGCAAAAATTACATATGTATTACATTTATAAATGAAGACTTGTTGTTGTTGTGAAGTGCCGTCGAGTTGGTCCCGACCCATAGTAACCCTGTATAGGCTTTCTGAAGAGTAGCTGGTGAGCTTGAACCACCAACCTTGCAGCTCAAACGGCTTTGTAGTCAGGGGCATTTACCCATAGCATCAATATAAACCTTAAATAAAACATTAGCAAATTGTTGTTGTTGTTGTTAAGTGCCATTGAGTCGGTTCCAAACCATAGTGACCCTGTATAGGGTTTCTGAGGAACAGCTGGTAAGCTTGAACTGCAGACCTTGTAGTTCAAACTCACTTCTCAGTCCAGCACATTAACCCATAGCACCACACCAGGACTCCAAATAGACATGGCCATGTATATTTTAAGGAAATAAAATAGCAAGGTTAAATTGGGTATATTCCAAAAATGCCATATACCCAGAGTTTTCTAGAAAATCTATTAGTTCTCTTTATTAAAAGACAAAAGGTAAATAATACAAAGGCATTTCATAAAATCTAACATCTGACTATTATTTTTTAATCTTAGCAAATTAAGAACTGTTACTAGAGGAAATACATAATACGTATTATACTTTGATTGAAACATTAGAAGTAGTGTATCTTAGATTGCGTTATCTAGAGAAGTAAAATCAGTAAAGTGTGTGTGTAGAGAAGGAGAGAGAGAGCTATCTCAAGGAAATAGCTCATGGGAGGCTGGTAAATCACAAATTCATGGATCAGGCCTCAGGCTACAGCCTTCTCCTGACTTATGTAGCTGCCAAGAGCTAACAAAGCCAAAATCAGTAAGTCAGATGACAGGCTGCTAGCTCACAGGCTTTGTTGTTGTTGTCATTATTGTTGCTATTGTTGTTAAGTGCCATTGAGTGCGTTCTGACTTTTAGCAACCCTGTACAGGGTTTCCCAGGAGTAGCTGGTGAGTTTGAACCACTGACCTTGTGGTTCAAATTGACCTTGTAGTCCAGTGCTTTATCCCAT
>NW_006408531.1:29918917-29920044 GCF_000296735.1 Chrysochloris asiatica
CTTCCAGAGCTCCTTATAAAGGCTGACAATTCCCTAGAGCCATAAGTCAAATGATGATGAGTTAGATGCAGGATACATAGCAAGCAAGTAAGCTTTCACGAGCTTTGCCAGAACATCCATATAATTGCATATATTGGATGCAGATCACAACCCCAAGGAAATGATAGAGCTAGTCTATTTAAAAACTTAAAAAAAAAAAAAAAAAACACTTTATAAATTGTCAGAGTTCACTTTAAAATTTAGCAAGGTGGTCATATAGAAGTTATAAATAACACAGACATTACAATATTATTCATATTTTTAAACATATACACGTACATAAGAATTGGCAGTGCAGTGGATAGTCTACATAGATTTTACATAAATAAAAATAAAATTGAATGTTGTAGCTATTTTTCAAGAAACACTGAAGACTGGTGGCTATTTATCATAAATGCCTCATTTATTATTTTTATCATATGAAGATACTTATTAGTTGTATTATTAATATTAATATATGAAATAGGCAATATGAACAACTAACTTCAATTAGTTATATATACATTTCAATAAACTTACAGAATTTCTTAAATTTTGAATTATTATGTAACTCAAGGACAGCATCACAAAAACAAAGGATCATATCAAATATAAGGACTTCTGGTATGGTGTTATAGGATCAGCACTGCATTTCAATCCACAAGGTTGTCAGTTCAAACACACCAGCTGTTCCTCAGAAACCCTATACAGGGTCACTATGAGTCAGAACTGACTAGAAAACACTTAACAAAAGCATCAAATATAAGGCATTAAAAGGTAACCTGCTGCTAAGTATGCTTTACTGTTTTAGTAAGTTAATAGTTATAAGAACTTATTTATTAACTAAGGAGTCCTGGTGTGGCACTGAAAGGATAAACACTCATCCATAAGGTCAGTTTGAACCACAAGGTTGCCAGTTCAAACTCATCACTCACTGCTCAGTAGCTATAAGTCAGACCTGATTTGATGACACCTAACAACAACAACAACCTTGTGGCACACCTTTCTTAATTTTAAAACATTCAGTGTTCCCATGTTCTGTTCAACCATACTTATTTAACCTGTATGCTGAGCAAATAATCTGAGAAGTTGGGTTCTATGAAGAAAAA
>NW_006408531.1:29921104-29935113 GCF_000296735.1 Chrysochloris asiatica
CTATAGATGTTTTATTTAAATATTTATGTGTTTTGTACAAATAGATATGGTTTATATTTAGAGATATTTTCCCCCAGAACTCCACTAGTATTACAATATAAAAATAATAAACTAGCCATAAATTGAGATCAGTGAAATAGTGTCATTGTGAATAACATTAGAAGTTATTATTAAAGATTATAACAACCACATTTTTAAATGCTATCTTTTGAAAAAACCACTAAATCATTTATTTTTTTTTAATGTTTAAGATTTAACTTTTTTTCCTCTCTCAGAGATGTCAAACATCTGGTAACCAGGTTTCTTTGTATGGTTCTCAGAGGCCTCTAAAAGTTTAGACTAATGGACATCTGCTCCAAAATCAAATGTTTACCTTAAAAATAATAGTACACTTCTCAAAAATTCCATGCAGATGCCTGAGGATGTCTCACTTATATATTGATACTACATACAACACCTCATAGTCAGGGGCAACCTGATTATGGGTGTGTGCTTCAAATGATAACTGTTCTCTAGATGCAGTGTTGAAAGAAAAGAAGGCCCATTCAGTCTGAAAAGAAAGACAAAAAGGTACATGAACTGTCCTCTAAAGCTCCTTGCACCTCGTTAATGCTTGGAATTCTCTGGTCCCTGACTTCTGGAGTCAGTACATGGCATTCATGAAATGTATTGCCACTTGGTGGAAGAAAGAAAGGAAGAAGGAAAGGAGGCAGCAAGGGAGGAAAGATGGGAAGAAGGAAGGAAGGGGTAGAAGAAGAAAGAAGAGCTTTTAAAGAAATTTACTTCACTCTGTGGTGTTCAGAATGTTAATATCTTTATTTATGTCACCTGTTATTCAACTAATCATAGTGCATATTATATTTAACTAAAAACAATAAAACTATAATCATTTTTACTTATGCATTTTCTAATTGAAATAGATTCTTGCTAATATAATCTTCCTAGGAACATGAAGAGAAATGGGGCATGCTGAAAACTAAACTCACTCCAGAAATCTTGCACAAAGAATTCCAGGCAGGTGGGTGAATTTGAGATACAGACTGACATGTGGAAGACTAATTGTTTTTCATTGGTTATAGAGGCTCAGTGGGCAAAACTTGATAAAGAGGTGCTTGATTCTTCCTTGAGATGGTGAAACTAGGATAAAAGCTGTGAAAGCCAAAACTTACTTAAGGAAGAAACTGGTCTGAGAAGGGAAACTTAAATATTTTCCTCTAAAATGAACGATAGGAAAGTGCTAAGACTGCACCCTGTCAAAGGCAGAAAACTTGTGATACAAAAAATACAAGGTACTCCTGCCCAGTTCCACCAGCAATCCCAAGTTTCATTGTATAACTTCAGGTCATTGCTGACATGAAGGGCTTTGTTAATCTCTGACCTCCTCAGTAGCACTTACTGCCTATGTATGTGCTATAGTGGGCACAAGCTGACTTTCTTGAGATCTCTCCAGAAATGTCTTCAAATGCCAAATTGCCTATAATATTGATCCAATAGGAGCCTAGAGCCATCTCCATACACCATGAAAATATACAAGGGTTCTGGAGGGGATGAATATTTAGGTAAAGTGAGATTGTGTGAAGTAGCAACTACCCTACCTCCTTGAAACATGTTGTTGTTGTTGTTGTTGTTGTTAAGTGCTGTTGAGTCAGTTCCAACTCATAGCGACCCCATGGAAGGTTAGCAAGGAACAGCTGGTGGGTTTGAATTGCTGACCTTATGGTTCACAGTCCAGTGCAGATCCTATAGTATCATACTAGGAGTCCCTGAAGCATAGCAGAAGGAAGTTAGTGGGAAGAATGATATGGAAAGTCTGTTTAAAAGAAAAAAAGTTTATAACCCAGCATCAACTTCAAAAGGAGTTTTGAGTTTGTTGTTAAGTGTCATTAAATCTGTTCCAACTCATAGTGAGAGCTTATGTATAAGAAAAAAATGTTGCAGTGCCCTGTGCCATTCTCACCAACTTTGCTTGAGCCCATTGTATCAGCTTCTGTGTCAGTCCATCTCACTGAAAGTCTTCCCCTGTTTCTCTGCCCTCTACTTTACCAAACCCAATAATCTTGTCCAGGGATTGGTCCCTCCTTATAACATGTACAAACTAAGTGAGATGAAATCTCAACATCCATTCTTCTAAGGAGCAGTATGGCTATACTTCCTCCAAGACAGATTTGTTTATTCTTCTAACAGTCCATACTGTATTCAAAATTCTTTACTTTTACCTTGTATTTTCTCATGGTGTATGGAGATGCAATATCCTTTAATCTTTTGTATATGCTCTTTATTTTTAGCTTGCTTTTTTCCCTCAGATGAAAAAAGATATTTTGGACAATAAACATTCAGACAATTAACTGAGGAATAAAGTTTAAAAGATCAAATTTAACATCTTGGACAAAGCATATTGGTAGATAGGAGAAGAAACTAAAAACTGCAAGAGAGTAACATGCTTTTCTCAGTTCATTTTAGTGGCTCTCAAAATTCTTGTACATTTTCAATTTTCATCCGAACTTAATTATTTTGTGGGTTCAATTTTTGTTTCTAGCAAAACACAACTTCCTAGTACTGCGGAAGAAAAGACTTATAAAATGGATTTTGTGGCGTTCAAATAGCTCTTAAAAACAGTATCTTGATGAGTTAAGTGTAAATGAGCCAAAACATATGGATTAAATGTCCCTTTAAATACACATGGCTTTAAAAATTAAGGGAAAAAAGGTTTTGGCAAAATGTGTTTCAGATTTGGTTGAAAGAAAACATTTGAAAGAAATAGTTTGAGGGACTGGACTAACCCAAAACATACCTGAGCTCTTCCAACCTCCTATAGCACAACCAACCCTAAAACATATGGATTTTATACTATAATTTCCCCTACCACACCCACCCTGAGTTTTCAGTTCTTAGTTTTTCTTCCTATGTTGGAAGTCATTAAAAACAGTCATGGTGTCATTACGATGCTGGAAAGACCATAACTACTGTGATCAGTTTCAGTCACATTGGATAAATGACCTACTTCTCATCATTGCTTAAAAATAATTACAGTTTTTGTTTCAAACACATTCTATGTTCCCACTAACACTCAAGACACATGAGACTAGATTGTAGATGTACTGAAGATAGAGACAGGAACTGGCCAGAATATGAAATGGCAGTATATCCAGGTTACGGCAAAGTCAAAGCTCAGACACAAGGTTAACAGGAGAAACACCAAAGCATATTTTGAAATGTGACTAGGAACAAAACCAACTGGCCTGTCCAGTAATTAATCCATAGAATGCCAAGCCAACAGGCCATAGAACCTATGATACCCATGTCTTATGTTCAGCTTCAAAGTTGCTACCTCACACATAAATGATTATGCTATCTTTAAACACTACAGGTAATGAGATCTACTTTTAACATGAGGTGAAGGATAAAATCATTAAATAGATACCCTGTAAATTTTATGAATTTATGAAGCTCATAAATTCAGCCTGTTTTTCCACTTAAATCCACCCATTTGATTGAGAAAGTAGGGTATGTATTGGCACTCTCTCCCAGATTACATGTGAAAAACAACAAATACCATGAATAAATGATCCAAGTTATGTTGTTATTAGTTGTTAGGTGTCGTCGAGTTGGTTCTGACTCATAACAACTGTATTTCCAATAGAACAATGCCTGGTGCTATGCCATCTCTTACAATGATTATTTCTGCATCTGTGTCAATCCATCGCATTAAGGGTTTTCCTCTTTTTTCATTGACCCTCCACTTTATTAAGAATAATGTTCTTCTCTGGGGACTGGAACCTCCTGATAGCACATCCTAAGTAGGAGAGAAAAAGTTTCACCATCCTGGCTTCTGGCTGTACTTTTTCCAACACAGATTTGTTTGCTCTTCTGGCAGAACACAGTACTTTCATTATTCTATACCAACGCATATGTAATTCAAATGCAATGATTCTTCGATGGTCTTCCTTATTCATTGTGCAACTTTCATGTGCATGTGAGGTAACTGAAAATACCATGACTTGGGTCAAGCAGACCTTTGTCCTCAAACTGACATCTCTACTCTTTCACACATTAAGAGTTCTTTTGCAGCAGATTTTCCCATGCAATACATTATTTGATGTTTGACTGCTGTATCCATGGGTATTGATTGTAGATGCAAGCAAAAGGAAATCTTTGACAATGTCAATATTTTCTCTGTTTATCATGATGCTATTTATTGGTACTGTTATGAGCGTTTTTGTTTTCTTTATATCGAGGTGCAATTCATACTGAAGACTGTAGTTTCTGATCTTCATCAGTATTTTAAGTTCTCTATGCTTCTAGACCCTTGTTATAATGCCACAAAATTGCCCTAAGTAGCACATACCCTCATCTAAATAAGTTAGTTGTGATGCCACTATGATGTTATTATAGTTATTCAAAGATGAGGTTTTATTATGTGGTGCTGTGGGTTAATACACTGGACTGCAAAGTCATTTGAACCTCAAGGTCAGGGGTTCAAGCTAACCAGCAGCTTCTTGGAAACCCTATACAAAACTGCTATGGGTTAGACCCAACTCAACAGCATTTAACAACAACAACAGGACAAATCTAACCTCCAATGACTTTTGTTGAAGATTTTTTTGAAGATAAACACATAATCAGTGATTAGAATGTTAATATTGTCACAAAAGAATTGGACTCTAAATCAATTTGCTAGAGAAACATCTAAAAAAAACAACTCAAATAACTGTATGCCTAAACTCAAGTCTGAAACTGATGTGGTAATGGGAGAGGGGGAAGGGAGACCATAAAGGTGGTGGATGTATTCTGAATGAAAATGATAGCCTCTCTAACATGTGACTAAAATGGACTGACAGGGAAATTGAAGAGATAAACAGAGGATTTGTCTCCAGGAGGGTCCGTCTGGCCTTGTTCCCATGCTCTAATTTCCTTTTAAAGGTGTGGTGTAACTGCAGCTTTATGTGTTGAGTTGAGGATTTACTTGAAATATACTTAGACATACTGCTTCTACACAAGGGAATTGATGCAAGTTCTTAAAATTCCTACAGTTCTCTCCTCAGGGAGCAAACACTCTATAGCTAAATCCCATAATGCACCACTTTGCCAATACTGCTAAGCCCCAGATCAGTTATCTCCTGTGTGGACTGAAGTCTGTGGGGGTGGAAGTTTTCAACCTAATAGTTATCCAGACTATGACAGGGTCAGAATTTGCTGTAACAGCACTTCTGTTGTCCTGGATAAAATAATTCCCTTATATTTTATGCCTGTCTGTTGTCTTCAGACATAGAAGCTATTATCCTTTCTGTGGTAAAACAATTTTTTAAGTATATTCTGCTTAGTTTTTCTACACACTTGAAGTGTTTTACAAAAATGTGTCTGTTCATGTCTGCTTGAGGAAATAAATATGAATGTCTAGAAATATCAATGCACTTAGACTTGGCTCCAAGAGAACACTTCCCACTACATGCTTAATAATTACAGAAATTATCTTGAAAATTAATAGATAACCACCAAAATTGTCCAGATGGTATCTTTCAAACTAGTGCATGTAGAATAAACCAATGGTGGCTTCTCTGTATATATGAAGGAGCAAATGTTCACATTTATCTCAGATCTGAGTGCTCATTCAGAGAGTCACCTGTAAGTACTAATGTTTTCCCATGATGTCTGACTGCATATGGGAAGAAAAGTCCTTCTACCCTCTTGGAGGAAAACTTTAGAATTGACTGTTGTGTGCCTTTTGGGGAGATTGTGGTAAATGTTGAAAGCCACCATCTCATAATGATATGCTTGAAGCTTGAAATCATGACCCTGTCAAAAATTCAAAGTTGAAAAATAATTGACTACTTTGGAGAATCAAACACATGCTACAAACTAATAAAAAAAAATCAGTGAAGTATACAAGGAAACTACATCTTACATGAAGTTCATTTGATAGAAACATATTATCATGTTATCTTCTCTGAGCACATTGAACAACACACCCTACAATGTTGTTCTGGCTTGTCTACCTGTTTCAAGTTATTTAACCTCTCTGAAACTCAATTGATTCTTATCTTTTTCTAATAGAATAGTAATGGTGGGGAGTGAAAAGAATATTACATTTATAAAAAATTTTGTATGCAATAAAATGCCATCTGGATTTCAGTAATTAACTTCAATATCTAGAATGCCACATCAAATAAGTGTACAAACCTTGAGACCAACAACTCAGCACTTGTTTCCTTCCTTTGTCTTTCCCACCTTTATTGGCAGCTCAAAAAGTTCATGAGAAATATCCATTATCTTTTCATTCCATTGTTCCTTGAACATTTTTGAATCCTGTTTGGTGGTGGTGGTTTGTGGTTGTGGACTACTGAGTCAGTTCCAATTCATAGAAACTCTGTATATGGTTTCTAACACTCTAAATCTTGGTAGAAGCAGAAAGCCTCATCTTTCTCCCACAGAATAACTGGTAGATTCAAATTACTGACCTTGCAGTTAGCAGCCCACTTGAAGCCACATATGCACAAAACTAGAACAGAGGCTATCACAAATCAAATGCTCAAGAATTTCAGGAACTCATCATGGTGTCTATAATTTCCTTCACCTGAGTGATCTATGTTTGTCTTTGTCTCGTGTTTACTCTTGTTTAAGACTTAACAAAGAGTCTCTATAATATTTATATCTTTAAAGATGGGGTCTCTTTCTCTCCCATATAAACCCTGATCATCACATCAAGAAATGTTGTTGTTGTTGTTGTTATGTGCCATTGAGTTAGTACCAACTCACAGCAACCTTATTATACACAACAAAACAAAACACTGCCTGGTCCTGGGCTAACCTCACAATTGTTGCCATGCTTGAATTGATGGAATACAAAGTGAAATCTTTCAACAAAGTGAGGTGGCACTAGAGGCTGTCACTCATCTATGCCAAGAAATTTGGAAGACAACTATCTGGCCAACTGATTGGAAGAGATTTGTATTTGTGCGCATTCCAAAGAGAGGTGGCCCAACGGGATGCGGAAATCATCAGACATCTTTGATATCCCACACGAGTAAAGTTTTACTATAGGTAACACAGAAACATTAAGAAATAGGTAACCCCATTTTCTAAGATGGGAAGCAGAGTCAGAGGGAAAAGAAATAACTTATCTAAAGCGTACACATTGTAAGGGGTAGAAAAAAGGAAGACAAGGAAAAATCTCTCAGTTTATAGTCAAGAAATAATAAAGCTGACAGAGACTGGAAATCAAGTTAATTTCATCCTTCATTTTACAGATGAGTAAGCTAATATCAGAAAGGCTGATGTTAGAAGGTCTGATGGCACATTACTAGTTAGTGGTAGAGCTATGACAATCTTATAACTCTTACAACTCCATATAATTGATGATGCAACCAACCACTGGCCAAAAAGTCTATCTCCACTTAAAAGCTTAAAAAAAAAACCTGTCAGATGCATATTTTTACTATGTTTCTATATGTCCAGATCCATAAAGATTGTCATTTCTCACATAATGTCAGTGATCTATAACTTCTAAAATAAGTACATCACAATCTTACATGGAATATATAATAAATGCTAGCATATTAATTGCTGGGATTGAATATGTGGTAAATAAATAGAATGAATTTATGACAGAAATCATTTCAAATAACAGAATATTTATTGAGAAACATTCAGTGAAGGAGAGGGCAATGGGTGTCAGGAAATTACAAGAATATCAGAGAGATGATTCCTTTTTGCCGTCCACTGGAGGAAATGTTCACAAATGATCATTTTCTACTCAAAATACAGTAAGTGGTTGAAAGCTAATGCTGAGGAGATTAGGGAAAGTTCAGGGGAGTAAATTAATAAAATTGAGTTTTGTCCCATGTTAAAGAAATAAAGGATGAATTATTCAATTATATGCCCGGTGGTGGTGGGAGTTATGTGCTGTGGAGTCAGTTCCAATTCATAGCAACCCTGTATAGGGTTTTGGGAGCTGTAAATCTTTACTGGAGCAGAAAGCCTCATCTTTCTTCCCTGGAATCACTGATAATTTCAAACTGCTGACCTTGAGATTAGCAGCCTGATTCCTACCCAAAGGCCTTGATTTGACCTATTACTTACTTACTCTCAGTGATAGATAACATGAAATTAAAAAAAGGAAAAGAAAAAAAAAAAAAAGATTCAATATTATTTTTCACTCAGAAACTGGGGCCAATAATTAGAAATGAGCTGACATGTGTTATAATCTTATATTAATTGACCCTGGAGTGGGAAAAAAGCAGCCAAATTTATCTCAACAATGTAAGTGGTACCTGTTGACCAATAGAGAGGTTTAATTTGCCTATATAAATAATCCATAGACAGAAAATAACCACACATTTGTTGTTGTTATTAAGTGCCTTCAAGTCAGTTCCAACCCATAACGACCCCATATAGGGTTTCCAAAGAGCGACTGGTAAACTGAACTGTTTACTTTGCAGTTCAAATCAACTTTGCAGTCCAGCGCATTAATGCACAGCGCCACACCAGGACTCAATCCTAGCCACACATTAACACTTCATTATTACCACTAGAATTGGTAGAATAAAAGCAATACCTGGGATGCCTTAAAGCATTCAAAATGCTATAATTATAACTTTGATAATGTGCTGGAGTCTGTTCTCATGACCATTTCAAACATGCAGATACTCTCAGGATAGAAGGAACTCTTAAAGATGATCTGGTCCAATCGTAACTTTGATTAGTCAATCCCTTCTACAACATCCCCACCAAGTGGTCATCCATTTTATGTTTGATTGCCTAAAGGAGCACAATGATCTCTCTGGACAATTTTCCATTTTGAACTGCTCTTCTTAAAAACAAAACACAGTCCAAATCTGTTTCCCTGGGATCCTACTCATTTAACTAACTTTATCTCTTGGAGTTGTCAGCTCTCTCTTGCACATGACAATTTGATGTCCCCTGACATCTTTCAAACCATCTAGTTTTATGCCTTCTTTTATGTAAGCATACTCTTTTTTACATTTTTCCAAAAAAGAAATATGAGGAATGGTTGAAAAGCCACACTTTTCATTTGATCGTTTGATTTTACAAAGACATTTAAGTTTTTTTGTTGTTTTCTCCTAAGTAGTTGTGAGATGACATTCAGGACATAAGACACAAAAAAAGCAAAAGTTTAAAAGACAGTAAAGAAAGAAAAAGCAAAAATGGAGTTCAGAAGAGACACTGAAATTTGTTTTCTCAAAGATTAATTTGAAATCATCTGTTCATTTCTTCCATTCACTTTAGCTAGTCTGTGTTCAGTAGCAAAGTATTATAATAAAATATTCAAAGACTGGAGCTAGAAAACCCAAATGTTCAGCATTTCTAAAGTTAAAAGAACTGAAGAAAAAAATTAAAGTTTTGATTTGCAATATTGAAGAATTTTGTGGCAAAATGTTGCATGATTCAGGAAGTACTAAAATAAGATGGAAGTAACACAGTCCACAAAGACAATGTTCTATATCCTACTTTGGTGAGTAGTGACTGGGATCTTAAAAGCTCATGAGCAACCAACTAATATGCAACTATTGGTCTCTCCATGTGCAGAAGAAAAAAGAGTGATGAAAATGGAAGATGCTTGGAATCGAATTGTCCAATGAACCAATGGAACACAGTAACATCAGTCACCATGACTCTGAGGCAAGAAGAATAGATGCCTTGCTCTGAAAAGGATTACATTAGGAGGTCCCAGAGAGATTGCGAGAATATGTGGAACAAAACTCAAAATTATTAAAAATGAAATCATTCTTACTGGTCAGAAAAAGACTAGAGGAACAGGAGACTATGGCCCTCAGGCAACTTTCAGGTCTGGAACTCATGCTAATGGCCCAATTTTTAGCCAAGCAGTAGATTGAGGGAGACAATACTTGAACCTCTGTGGTAGTGCAGTGGTTACAAATCGGGCTGCGAACCACAAGGTCAGCAGTTCGAAACTACCAGCTGTTCCACGGGAGAAAGATAAGGCTTTCTACTTCCATAAAAATTTACAGCCTCAGAAACCCAGTACAGGATCACTATGAGTCTGAACCGACTCCACAGCACATACCAACAACAACATATTTGAACCTGTGGCAGTTCCCTATTAATGCACTGTTGTAGTCGCTTTTCAATTATCATTAGCAAAATTTTACCTGCCTGGGATAGTAACGATATTGTCCTAATATTTCTTCATTCTATTGGGTCACCTCATTTTTGAATGGACACAAATATGAATCTCTTCCAATCAATTAGCCAGATAACTGTCTTCCAGATTCCTTGGAATTGGGGGGTGAGTGTCTCCATTTCTTCATCAGTTTGTTGAAAGATTTCAATTTGTATTCCATAAGTTCTGAGAGTCTTGTTCTTTTCCTATTTCCTTCAGTGCACCTTGGATTTCTTTCTTCGGTATCATTGGCTCTTGGTCATATGCTATATCTTTAAATGGTTGAACATCTCTCACTTCATTTTGGTATAGTAACTCTGTGTATTCCTTCCATCTTATTTTGATGTTTTCCACATCATTCAATATTTTCTCCATAAAATCCTTCTATACAGCAATTCTAGGCTTGAATTTTTCTTCAGTGCTTTCAGCTTGAGAAATTCTGAACATTGCCCTTTTGGTTTTCTAACACCAGATATTTGCACATTTCATTATAATACTTGATTTTGTATTCTTGAGCTGCCCTTTGAAATTTTCTGTTCAACTCTTTACCTCCTCATTTCTTCCATTTGCTTTAGCATCTCTGTAAGGAGAGCAAGTTTCAGAGTCTCTTCTGACATCCAGTTTTGTCTTTTAATTCTTTCTTGTCTTCTTAATGACCTTTTGTTTTCTTCCTATATTATGTTCTTGATGTCATCCCATAATTCTTCTGGTCTTCCGTCTTTAGTGTCTAATGCACTAAATCTGTTCTTCAGATGATCTCTAAATTCAGTTGGAATATGTGTAAAGTCATATTTTGGCTCTTGTGGATTCATTTTCATTTTCTTCAGCTTCAGCATGAATTTGCATATGAGTAATTGATGGTCTGTCTGTTCCACAGCCTGCCTCTGACCTGATTTTGGCTGGCTTTGTGGAGCTTTTCCACCATCTCTTCCCAAAGATGTAGTTAGTTTTATTTCTGTGAATTCAATCTAGTGAGATCCATGTGTATAGCAATCTTTTATGTTGTTTAGAAAGTTATTTACAATGAAGAAGTCATTGGTCTTGCCAATTTCTATCATGTGATCTCCAGCATTTTTTCTATTACCAAGGCCATATTTTCCAACTACTGATCTTTCCTCTTTGTTTGCAGTCTTTGTATTCTAATCACCAATAATTATTAATAAGTCTTGATTGAATGTTTGATCAATTTCAGATTGAAGCTAGTTGTTGTTGTTAAGTGCTGTTGAGTTGGTTCTGACCCATCGCAACCCTGTATAGGGTTTCCAAGGAGCAGCTGGTGATCTTGAACCACTGACCTTGCAGCTCAAACAGCTATTCATAGGCTTTCAGTGATTAAGTATTATGAAACAGTCCATTTCTCCTTCTTTCTAGTCTGTCTTTGTCTGGAGATTAGCTGAAACCTGTCCACCACAGGTGACCCTCCTAGTATTTAAAATGCCAACTGCATAGTTTCCAGCATCACAGCAACACACAAGCAGCACAGTACCACAATCTGACAGACAAGTGATGGGAACTGAGTGGAGGCTCAGTTTCAAAGTTTCAAAGTGAAAACAGGGCAGACACAAATTGAGTAGTTAGACAGTATCCCAGAGAAACTGTATGCAATCATCTGTCACAAGTAGCCAGATATCAGGCAGATGATGAATTTCACATATTAAAATACATTAGGAAGATCAAAACCCAACTCATAATCTGCATTCTAATTATTAACAATTGTAGGATAATTAGTTAAATGTTGAAATACATTTAATAACATTTAACTAATTGTACAAAAAAGTAAATATGTTCATACTTAGCGAAATATGGTTAATAGTAAAATAAGAACATAATCTGGGGGAAAGAAATAGAATATTCCATTTCTCTTAAATTTAAAGATTAGCTAAATATCCATTTAGGAATTTTTTTAAATTGCCTTCCAGTTTCCTAATCTCTAAAGTAGTATTGAAAAGTCAAATGCTCATAGAAACCAAACAAGTAATGTAAATGTATTACACTGCCAAATTAGTACAATAGGAACAATCTTGCTTATTGGAAGTGAAGAGGACTCACACATAAAATACTTACTGAGTAAGATAAAAGACCACAGCCTTCAGTATGAATTGCACCTCAATGCACAGAAAACAAAAATCCTCACATCTAGACCAATAAGTAACAATGATAAATGGAGAAAAGACCAAAGTTGTCAAAGACTTCATTTTGCTTGGATCTGCACTCAATGTTCATGAAAGCAATAGTCAAGAAATCAAATGACATAATGCATTAGGCAAATCTGCTGCACAAGACCTTTTAAAAGTGCTAAAAAGCAAAAGCATCATTTTAAAGACTAAAATGTCCCTGGCCCAAGTCATGGTATTTTCAGTCACCTCTTATGCATGTGAAAGATGGACAAACAATAAGGAATACCACAGAAGAATTGATTCATTTTAATTATGGTGTTGGCAAAGAATGTTGAACGTACTGTGAGATGAACAAACAAATCTGTGTTATAAGAAGTGCCCCATAAGGCTCCTTAGCAACAAAGATGGCAAGACTGTGTCTCACATATTTTGGACATATTATCAGGAGGGACTAGTCCCTAGAGAAGAAAACATGCTTGGAAAAGTGAAGGATCAACAAAAAGTAGGAAGACTCCCAACAAGATGGATTGACATGGTGGCAGCAACCATCAGCTCAAACATACCAACTGTGAGGATAGTGTAGGACTGAGCAGTGTTTTGTTTTGTTGTGCACAGGGTCACTATGAATAGGAACCAACACAATGGCACCTAACAACAACAACTACAGTAGAAATTCGCTAATATCTCATTAAGTGGAACACATCACGCCCCACCTAAAAAGGTAAGCTCCTACTGAGTTCTGCTTCATGTTGCCATTCACAAAGGTGACCAGATGTTGCCGCATCTTTTGATTAAAAAAAAACAACAAAAAAACCTTGAAAATCAAAATGTGTGTGTACTCATACATGTATACACATGCATCAGGGAAATAGAAAATATCTTCATTATAAATATTGTCAAGATATTCAGGTTTTTTAGTACTTTGCATTCTACTTTCAAGATCTACTTTAAAGATGCCTGGTGGTGGTAGTTATGTGCCGTGGAGTCAGTTCCTACTCATAACTGTATAGAGCTTCCAAGTCTGTAAATCTGTATGGGAGCAGAAAGCCTCATCTTTCTACCATGGAACGGCTGGCAGTTTCGAACTGCTGAACTTGGGTTTAGCAGCCCAACTCATAACCAACCTACCAGAGCTCCTTTTAAAGATGCTTAGACTTAAAGAAATCTGCATAGTATTTGACTATGACTCTAAAACCAAAACTCCTACCCTGATTTATACCACATTATACATAACAAAAACCAATGGAGTTCTCTGTTTGGTGTTGTCAACAATGTTTACTAGGAAAATGCAGAAAGAACTGTGCAAGGAAGACTGTTGGTTAACCATTTTTTCATAGGTTCTTTGAGGAGAGAAATCATATCTATTTGTCTTCCTCACTGCTTCAACACATGCTAGCACAATAAATAACCCAGCCTAGGTCCTTGGTAAATATCCACTGAGTGAATTAATAAATGAAATTCAATTAAAAAGAAAGTATTATAGAAGAGTTCGTTGCTATTATTAAATTATTCAGAGACATATTTATAATCATGTCACTTAATACCCCTGAAGTAAGTCACACTTATTAGACCAGCATTCACATAAAAAAAAAAAAAAACCATGACATGAAATTAAAAGAGAAAATAAATAAATAACATTATTTTTGTTGTTGTTAGGTGCTATTGAATCAGTATCAATTCATAGCAATGCTATACACAACAGAATGAAACACTGCCCGTCCTGGACCAACCTCACAACTGTTGCCACACTTGAG
>NW_006408531.1:29935428-29944300 GCF_000296735.1 Chrysochloris asiatica
TCAGGCGCACCTTAGTCCTCAAGCTGACATCTTTACTCTTCAACACTTTAAGAAGGTCTTGTGCAGCAGATTTGCCTAATGCAATATGTCGTTTGATTTCTAGACTGCTTATTTCTGGTTAAACATGATGTAATAAAACATGCTTTTAGCCTCACTTTCTCTTAAATTCCCTCTAACTAAGAAGATAGTAAATAAAAAGGCCCAAGCCCCAAGAATAAATGAGGAGATCAGAGTAATGAAAATAGAGCAACAAAACCTCAGAAACTGGAAAGTAAACAGGGATATGTTAACTGACTTAGCCAATGGAAGAAAGCCAAAGCCTCAGATTAGAAGGGAAGATTCAAAAATTAGACACAGCTCATGCAACATCCCTGAGAAGGCTCAGGAATTGCTCATCAGCGATCTCTGAATGTGGGGCCTAGAATGTGGCTGAAAAGAGGAGGGTTGGTTGAAAACCCATATAAGATGCAGTAGAAGGTGACATCTCTTCCCCAATCTGAGAGGACAGGTTTATTTCTGAAGACATTTGCAGCCCTGAAGATTTGGGTAAAGCCCTATTATGGCAATAATGGTTTGCAACAAACAACCACAAAACCACAGTGGTTTTCAACAATAAAAATGCATTGCTTATGAAGAGGGTTGGCTAGGAAGCTGATCTTGGTGGACATACGTGGTGAAAGATCAGTTAGCTATCAGCTGATCTAGCTGGCTTCCACCGGAATGACTGAGGTGAGTCAGCTCTGCTCCACAATCCTCGCATCCTCCAGCAGGATAGTTCAGAATATTCTTCCGTTGATGACAAGCATCAGAGAACAGGCAAAAATGTACAGGACTTGTTGTGGCCTAGGCTTAGAAGTGACACACTATCAATTCTGGCCATTTTATGTCCAAAACAAGTCACACTCAAATTTAGAATGTGAAGAAAGAGACTTCACCTCTTTAGTGAAAGAAACAGAAATCCTGAGCATATTCTTTCCTTTTGGTTTGCTGTCTCCAGATCTTTACACATTTCATTATAATACTTTACTTTATCTTCTCGAGTTGCCCTTTAAAATCTTCTGTTAAGGTCTTCTACGTCACTATTTCTTGCTTTTACTTTAATTACTCTATGTTTAAGAGCAAGCTTCAGAGTCTCTACTAAGGCTTAAATCTTTATGGAAGCTGATTGATTCATCTTTCTTCCCAGGAATGACTAGGGGGATTCGAATCATTGGCCTTTTCATTTAGCAGCTGAGTGCTTCTCCACTGCACCAGCAAGACTCCTTTGAACTATTCACAGTGCTGTAGACTATCTAGGATTGAAGTTACCAAGGCCCACTCACAGGGTTTATTTTTCCTTTGTGGTGGTGGTGGTGGTAGTGTGCCGTGGACTTGGTTCCGACTCATAGCGACCCTGTATAGGGTTTCCGAGGCTGTAAATCTTTATGGGAGCAGAAAACCTCATCTTTCTTCCACAGAATGGCTGATAGTTTAGAACTGCTGACCTTGAGGTTAGCAGCCTGACTCGTAACCACTATTTTACCAGAGCTCCTTTTTTCCTCAGTAGTATGGTAAAATAACCTTGGACTTAGTGTTGGAAAGAAGTGGGCTTAAATCTAACCTTATTGTCATTGGGATTTGGGGTGAACACACATTTTTGTATCTCAGATCTCACATATAGAGTGGGGAGTTAGTTACTGACTATCTATTAGCTTTGTTGTTAGGATTCATATGTAATGATGCATGGAAACTCCCAGTGAAGTGTCCCATCATAGATTTAGGTCTCTATACTCATGAAGAAAGAAGATCCATCATGTCTAGGGAAATTTATGCCCATTAGAAACCAAGGGGTAAGTTCCCTTGTCTTGGTAAGCAATATTTATTTAATTTCTGGGCCTGTTAATCTAGGATCTCTAATCTATTCCCATCACATATACTTCCAAACACTACTTTCTTTGAAAATTTTGAGTGAATATTAATTCACTCAACTGAAATATTAATCTCTCAAGTAAGCAATAAAAGATGATACAGCTATAAGTATATAATCTATGAATCATTTACATAATTAAAGCATTAATTACTAGTAAAGAAGGAGAGTTTAGTGGGCTCTGAGCCAAACTACTTGGATTAACAATCCTGCCACTGTGTATCTGTAACATGGGATGATAATGATAATCATATCTTCCTACCAGACTTGCTTTAAAGATAAAATGAGCTAAACTGTGCCAAGCATTCATAATTGTTGTGTGCCATCAAGTCATTTCCAACTCATAGAAATCCTGTATATAATTTCCAAGAAGCAGCTGGTGCATTTGAACAGCCAACCTCTTGGTTAACAGGCCAATGCTTATCCTACAGTGCCACACCAGCACTTACAATTGAACCTAGTAAATAGTAAACATCGACAAAAGTGAGAAAATGCTTTAAAAACTGGAGCTCTTAAACAACCACATTGAGCTCAAATATTCCAATAGTTAAATGAAGCTCCTGTTATAGACCGTGTGCCATCTTTGCGGGGAAGGAAGATAGAGGATGGTAGCTCACAGTGGTTTGGATTTGTTAACAGCACTAGTCAAGGAGCACAGTGCACTGAAAAATTTGCCAGACACCAAATGAGATAAGGAGCATTGTGTGAGCAGCGACAGACTTGAATACTTCCAGTAAGTAGACAAGGGAATCAGTGATTTTGTCTAAGACATTTTTCCTTCAACCTTGACACCACTGGATTCTTTTTTCCCCTGATGTGGCTGGCTGATCAGAATTCAGTTCCCCTTTGCTATAGAATAAATGTGATTGATTGTAATAGCCTCCCTATGAATATAATTCATAGCCTTTGCTATGTGACTCCACAGTGTTTGGTTCTGTTGTAAGTAGGGTTGTTATGACTCAAAGGTATCTAACAACAAAAGCAAAATCGTTTGGAAAGCTATCTCATGAAAACATTCAGAAGCTTTGAAAATTTCATTGTACCCTTACTAGAAAAAAAAAATCTTTTTTTTTTTTTTCACTTTTTAATTGTGATTTGGGTAAAAGTTTTCAGAGCAAATTGTTTTTCCATTCAACAATTCATATGCATCTTGATTCCTAACAGTAATAGCAATACCCACAATGCAACAGCACTCTCCCCTCTTCCTCCCTGTGTTAATTATTTCCATTTGTCCTTTTTTCCTAATCCTTCCTGCCTTCTGAGCTTTATTCCTAAACCAATGTTGCTCTTTAAATTTCATATGGTTGATTGTTCTAAGGAGTTCTTACCACCCTGACGTTATTGTTCACCTCACGTTGTTGTTGTTGTTAAGTGCCGTTGAGTCAGTCCCGATGCACAGCGACCTGTGTAGGGTTTCTGTGAAGCAGCTGGTGAATTTGAACTGCTGACTTTATGGTTCAAAATGACCTTACAGTCCAGCACATTAACTCACAGTGCCACACCAGAACTCCATTCACCTTATGATGATGGTGATGTGCCATTGAGTCAGTTCTGACTCATAGCCACCCTGCATAGGGTTTCCGAGGCTGTACATCTTTACAGGAGCAGAAAGCCTCATCTTTCTCCTGTGAAACAGATGATAGTTTCGACCTGCTAACCTTCAGGTTAGCAGCCCGACTCATAACCACTACACTACAAGAGCTCCTTCTGTTCATCTTAGAGTCCCACCTATTGTTGGACTTCAAATTGAGCCATGGAGATGAGTTCAGCTACATGCCTGAAGGGTGTCTAAGGACATAGCTTCATGAGTTCCACCATTCTCTATCAGACCAGTAAGTCTGGTCTATATTATTTGAGTTTTCTTAAAAACTTTTCTCCCACTCTAACCTAGGACCTGCTGTCATAATCCCTTTCCAAGTGGTGAATAGTAATAACTAGGCTTCACTAGTTCTTCTGGTCTTAGGAATGAGGAGGCTGGGATTCATGTGGCTCATTCGTCCTTTGGACTCATGTATTCCTTCTATCTTTGCTTTTCTTCACTGTTCTTTGCTACAGATGGGGTGAGACCAATAATTCACTTTAGATGGTCGCTCACAAGCTTTTAAGAACCCAGTCCCTACTCCACAAAATGGGATGTAGAACATTGTTGTCATGTATTATATTATGCCAATTGACCTTGGTGTCCCCTAAAACTCTAGTCCTGAGATTTCAGGCCTATAGACATTCCTTCAAGGTGTTTGGTTGTGGCTAAGAAGCTTTCATAACTTTGCCCCCATATGCTCTACTATATTCATGGATACATGTATTGTTGCTGTTGTTAAGTGCTGTTGAGTTAGTTTTGACTCATAGCGACCCCATATAGGGTTTCTAAAGAGTGACTAGTGGGTTTGAACCTTGCTATTCAAATGGACCTTGTGGTTCAGTACTTATCCTATAGCACCACACATTTGCAGATTTATAATGCATAAGAAATCGACAATTAACTAGGAACATAAAAATAGCGTAAGTATGTCCTAGAAGGGAAGACTACACACAAGAGCATTTGAGCCCATAATATAGGCCTAAAGACCCTGACAGAGGTCAGATGTGAAGTATATTCCAGGTGGAGGAAAGATAGAACAGTACAAGGCAATGAGGCCAGGTCCCCTTTTCAGGTGTGCCAGATAGATCTGAAACACAGAAAGCAAATTAAGCTTAGGAAAAGGGGTTTGATGATACTGACTCACGTCCCGTGAGTAGATGAAACTATTAAATATATTGCTGGACTGAAAGGGACCGATTTCAGGCTTCCTCTGCTTCTTGTGTGTTTCTAGCATTATCCAGTTCTAAGAAAATGGAAAAAAAGACTTAGAAGCATCTCTGAGTGCTAAACTCCATCCAACATGTTTTATCTTAAATTTGGCCACAGAAAGTTACAATACTGTCCAAAATCAAAGATCGGGTGCCAAATTTCATCCTATGTAGACATCTTTATGCTAGAATTACAACCCTTGAATATAAAGGACCCATACATAAGGGAAAGTCTGACAGATCTCTAATTATTCACTGGGAAGTTGCTATACAGAAAGCGTCAACCTCCTTAGAGGACACCCATATTTTAGGTTTATAACCCTGAAGCAAACATTTGTTCTTGGATGAATTTTTAATAACTTTTTTTCTGCATCTAAAAGTCATAAATGACAAGTGTGGAAATTTTGAAAAATATAAAAAAAAAGGAGTAAAGAACAATAAATACTATCCATGGATAATCACTATTAAAATTCCATTCTTTTGTCAATGCATGTGTATTTTATATGCCTGAGATCATATTCCTAGTCTATTTTTTGTACTTAGTCCTTTTTATAGCATAAACTCATTCCTAATGTTTATTCCCCTATTAATAAATACTGAACTTATTTCATTATTTTTATATTATAAATAATGCCCCAAGGAACATCTATGGGGACAAATTTTATCCTCTTTTCTGATTATTTTCTTAGGATAGAGCCCTATAATTGAAATTATTGTTTCTAAGTATGTGAATATTCTCTAACTCCTTGATAAATATTTCCAATTTGTTTATCTAGAAAGGCATTCTCCATTTTCATTCAGATTAATGTTCATGGAAACATCCCAAAAGCTAACATAGTACATACTGAGTCCTTACTTTTAAATTCAGGTGAGGCACTGCAGGATCTGCACTGGACTGTGAACCACAAGGTTGGCAGTTCAAACCCACCAGCTGCTCCTCGGAAACCCTATATACAGTCGCTATGAGTTGGAACTGACTCAAAGGCACTTAACAACAACAACAAGGAGCTCTGGTGGCACAGTGGTTAAGCACTCGGCTGTTAAACTGAAGGTTGCGGTTCAAACCCACCAGATGTCTTTTTCCTTTACAAAAGCAGTCTGCTTTTGTAACGATTACTGCCTTGGAAACCATCTGGGACCATTCTACATGTACTCTAAGGGTCCTTTATGTTCTAGGGTCACTAGGAGTCAAAATCTACTCATGTGCAAGGTTTAGAGTAGGGAATCCTTGGGTGGCATAGTTAATTACCTGATTAACTACTAATCAAAAGATCTTATCCTACTCTTCTTCTTTTTTCTTTGTTTTTGTACAAAGGAGAATGAATCTTATAAAATCAAGCTTACAGAGGTATGAAAACATTTCCCAGGGCTACGGCATTTTTCAAAGAAAATGACCTGGAGAGGCTAGATTTAACCTAAAGGAGTGCATACACTATGAGACGAAATGGAGGTTCCACAGGGAAGGTATTTGGAACAAAAGTTTCCAGATTTCTCAAATCACAACATATAGGCAGTCATGAGTTTTAAGAAAAATTGGACCTGCTCTTATTATAAAGGACAAAGCTGTTTGGGGAGCTTTCGCTTTGCAAATGGCTCACATTCACATGTTTATTTAGTGACTAATAGCTGTGCTGAAAGTCTCATCAGAAAGGACTCCCATGGGCCAGCCTTCAGAGGGATCATAGGACTAAATGTAGGAAGTAAATGGCGTATATTTTGACCCAAGGATTTGGAGCCAGAACTCTGTGGAAATAAAGCAAAAGCCCATGCCTGTCAACTTGGCCCTTTGGGAAAGCGTATAAAAATCCTACCTACCTAACGAAATGTTTATAAAAGAGATTTGGCAGCCTAAATAGTTGTCACTCTGTTTATTAATGAATAGTGATATATGCAAGTTAGCTTTAAGAAAGAGGAAAAGAAATTTCTCCACAGTGAATAACTGTTGAAATATGATAAAGAGATCTTCCTCTGAGTTTTGCCTAATAAACAAAGTACATTCCAGAATTTTTAATTTGGTAATTTCTTAGTAGCCATATTTTCTATTAAGGGAAGAATAAGAAAAGTTTCTTTCCAAGTTTTCCTTAAAAAATCAAAAGAATATAAGAAACAAAGTCAGAAAACAATTTATTAGGATTGTCTTCAGTTCTTGAATCATATATTTGAAACCTAGTCATCTATTCAAGAAGTTTAATGAAGTCCCTTTATATTGCTAGGAATCGATGCTCAGATTCTCAACTGAATCACTTCATCAGCCTTTTATCCCAACCCTGTCAGACAGAAAAATTAAGAAACTACCTCTGTGTTCTCTATCAGGATGATAAAACTTAGTTCTAATTGTGCATGCCTGTTCGTTTGGCATTGCTTTGGGGGATTTTGTTGTTGTGGGGAGGGAGATATTTAAAAAAGAAAAAGAAATGTGATTTTTTTTTTCTAGGAACTTTTAGAACTCTTAGAAGATAAGACAACATCCTCTGAACTACTAGAAATGACTAAGGACTGACAGCCACTTCAAATGTTATCATTTCCTGAGAGGGCCTGCTGCTGGTTTTGTGGGCACTATCTCCACAGTAGCAGGCACTTAGTGGTTTAATGTTATTTGAAGAGGTTTAAGAGGTGCTACAGCTGCTGCATCTCAGGGTACTATTTTTAATTGGGATGAGCTTAACTGGGGCCAGAATCTCTTCAAAAGAGAGACACTCAGGAAACATTTAGGGGAAATCTACTGACAGCAGCAGAATATAAAGATAACTCAATAATCAAATCCTCTGAGAATAAAGCACTATTTCAGAAAGTCAGCTTGAGTTGGGGGAATTTCCAGGCTTTTAAGAGTTCATCGTCTGTGAGCTGAACAAAACATACATTGTAACTTACATTGTACCTTATAGAAAAGGAAACAAAGGTTCAGAGAGGTTAAGTGACATGTCCATGGTAACAGTTAATGAGTAGCAGTGTTTCCAGTAGAATTCACATGATATGATTCTATTTGCAGTGATATTGCTATGATTAACTGCTTTAAGACATAACTTTTGAAGGGTTGTATGGTGTTTTCTAAATCAGATAGCAGATTTACAGTAAGCCATCCATATACTTTCAAATTACTAAATGGATAGAGGGTCTCAGTGAAGATCAAATGAAACTTTCTATTGACAGTCTAAATGGTACAAGAATTGTATTCAAACTAAATAGTGTAATTGTTACACCATTCATCTGTCACTTTGTTGTTCTTTAATCGCTTGCAAGTTGCTGCAATTCTGGAATCTATGCCAAAGATATTTTTAAAAACCAGCAGGGTCACCCATAGTGGACACATTTCAGTTGCACTGCCATTTAAGACAGACTAGGAAGAAGGACAACTGATCAACTTCAGAATATTTAGTCACTGAAAACCTTATGAATAGCAGAAGAACACTGTCATCACCAGAATATTGAATTTTGAAACATGATGAAAATATAGTGTCAGATACAGTGTCAGAATATGAACCCCTCAGGTTGGAAGGCGCTCAAAATACGACTGGGGCTGAGCTATCTCCTCAAAGTAGAGTTGACTGTGATGCCATGAAAGAAGTCAAACTTTCGGGCTCTTCATTTGCTGATGGTGCAAAACTAAAAATGAAAAGAAACAGCTATAAATATCCACTGAAAATTGGAACATGGAATGTATGAAAATTGGAAGTTGTCACAAGTTAAATGGAACACATAAACATCAATATCCTAGATGCTAGTGAGTTGAAACAGACTGGCATTGGCCATTTCGAATCTGACAATCACATGGTTTACTATGCCGGGAATGACAAATTAAAGAGGGATGGTGTCACAGTCACAATCAAAAAGAACATTTCAAGATCCACCTTGAAGTTTAATGCTGTATGTGAGAGGATACTATCCATAAGTCTATAAGGAAGACCAGTTAGTACAACTATTATTCACACTTACCAAACCCTAAAGCCAGTGATGATGAAATTGAAGAGTTCTATCAACCTTGCTTGATGAAAGTGGAAAGGACTTAAAGCATTTACTGATGAAGATTAAAGAGCACAGCCTTGGGTATGGATTACATCTCCATGTAAAGAAAACAAAAATCCTCACCACTGGACCAATAAACAACGTTCTTATCAATGGAGAAAAGATTGAAGTCGCCAAGGACTTCATTCTTCTTGGATTGACTATCAACACTCA
>NW_006408531.1:29945087-29945607 GCF_000296735.1 Chrysochloris asiatica
TACATCTGTGGAAAATCTCCACATTATCAGCCAAAACAAAGCCAGGGGCAGACTGTGAAAATATCAATTGCTCATATGCAAGTTCAGACTGAAGCGGGAAAAACTTTAAACAAATCCATGAGAGCTAAACTATGACCTTGAACAGATAACACCTGAATTCATACATCATCTCAAGAAGAGATTTGATGCATTAGACATTAAAGACCGAAGATCAGAAGAGTTTTGGGATTATATCAAGAACATAATACGGGAAGAAGACAAGAAAGAAGGAAAAGACTAAATTGGATGTCAGAAGAGACTTTAAAAATTGCTCTCTACCATAGGGATGCTGAATAAAATGGAAGAAATGAAGAGGTAAAAAGCTGAACAGAAAATTTCAAAGGGCAGCTCAAGAAGACAAACTCAATACTATAATGAAATGTGCAAACACCTGGAGTTAGAATACCAAAAGGCAAGAATTCACTCAGTATTTCTCAAACTGAGGGAACTGAAGAAAAAATTCAAGCCTCAACTTGTAATA
>NW_006408531.1:29945992-29958249 GCF_000296735.1 Chrysochloris asiatica
GTTGGGTCACCTCTCTTTGGAATGGGTGCAAACATGGATCTCTTCCAGTTAGTTAGCCAGGTAGCAGTCTTCCAAATTTCTCGACATAAATGAGTGAGTGCCTCTAGTGCTGCATCAGTTTGATGAAAGATTTAAATCTGTATTCCATCACTACCCAGAGCCTTTTGTTCTTTGCCAATGCTTTCAGTGCACCTTGGACTTCTTCCTTCGTATCATAGGCTCTTGAACATATACTACCTTTGAAATGGTTGAACCTTGACCACTTATTTTTGGTGCATGACTCTGTGTATTTCTTCTGTCTTCTTTTATGCTTTCTGCATCATTTAATATTTAACCCATGTTGTTGTTAAGTGCCATCGAGTCATTTCTGGCCCATAGAGATCCTGTATAGGGTTTCTGAGGAGAACTTGAACCACTGACCTTATTGTTCATATTGACTCTTCAATCCAGTGCATTAAACCCATAGCACCACAAACCTTTAATATTGTAAGTCAAGGCTTGAATTTTTTCTTCAGTTCTTACAGCTTGAGAAATGCTGAGTGTGTTCTTCTTGCTTTTTGGTTTTCTAACTCCAGGTCTTCACACATTTCATTACAATATTTGACTTTGTCTTACACATTTCATTACAATATTTGACTTTGTCTTCTCAAGCTGACCTTATAAATTTTCTGTTCAGCTTTTTTACCCCCTCACTTCTTCCACTTGTTTTAGGATCGCTATGCTGAAGCGCATGTTTCAGAGTCTCTTCTGACATCCATCTTGTTCTCTCCTTCTGTCTTGTCTTCTTATTGACCTTTTGCTTTCTTCCTGTATAGTGTTTTTGATGTCATCCCACAACTCTTCTGGTCTTCAGTCTTTAGTGTCTAATGCATCAAATCTGTTCTTCAAATGATCACTAAATTCAAGTGGGATATGTTCAAGGTTTTCCGTGACTGAATATTCTGGAGTTGCTTGTCTCTCCTTCTTCCTAGACTGCCTTAGTCTGGAAGCTCAGCTGACACCTGTCTACCATGGGTCATGCTACTGGTATTTAAAAATACCTTTGGCATCGCTCCCAGAATCACAGCAACATGCAACCCAGCACAGTAAAACAAACTGATTGACGAGTGGTGTTCCCAGCCCACAGACTGAGGAAGATGAATGCCTAGGGCTGGCCGGGGTTTCTTTTGCAGAAAACGCCCTTTGGGCATTTACAGATTGGTTAAAGGAGCTTTGTAACATTTGCCAGAGCAGACCAGAAACTGACAAGAGAGGTCAAAGACAAGAGAGAGGGGTGCCTACAGTATGACAAAGAGGTGTTTCTAACTGAAGAACTACTGCATCCTGAATTGTTTCTGATCCTGAATTGTACCCTGTTTACTTCCGTAATAAAACCCATAATACTGAGTATTATCTATGAGCTCTGTGTGGCCATAGCATTGGTTTATCAAACCCAGGTGTAAAGCAGAGAGTGCTGTGGGAGGCATGGCGTGTGTGCAAAGAGGGCAAAGAAGCTTGTAGGGGGGAGGCATGTCTAACTTCTGTCTCATAAATATCAGTCTTGGGTTAATTTTGAGTTTGAGTCTCTTTTCCTTTTATAAAGCCTGAGGAAGTCAAACACAGCCTTCCTTCTGTTTTTCAAGTTCCCTGTTTCATCCAATAAGGATACCATTTTCAGTCCATATTATAGACAGGAAATGGCTATCCTTGTCAAAGGGGATATTTTAAAAAAAAACTCCCATCTCCATAGAAAGAACACTGACCCAAGAGAGAAACAGACTCATCAAGGCATTCAAAATTCTTTGGATTAGAAAAAGAAAACTACAGCATCGCTCTACCAGTTCCACAGATACTAAGACTAAAATTCTTCTGTAGTTAATAATGAGGATCAGAAGCAAGAAATAAAGATCTCAGTGAAGAACAGGAGATGCAGAAATCATAGAAGAGGGTCCAGTCTGCATCATATTTTCTCAAAAAATACTGGTCAATAGTTATTCCACTGATTTGTATAGCAAAGTAAAACAAACTGATTGACGAGTGGTGTTCCCAGCCCACAGACTGCTATACTGATTTGTATAGCAAAGATATACAAATCTAAAGTATCATCTTGAAAGTTGGTGTATTTTATGGCAAAGTGCTCACAGACATTTGTAAATTTAATATTTGCGACTTCAGTTATTTGTAAGCATATCCCAAAGTCTTACTTTGCCATTTATGTGTGTGTGTGTGTGTGTGTGCACCAATTTGAGTCATGGGCTAGGGTGGAGCCACTAGGCTAGAGCCTCATCCTTGGTACTGAATTTTAGTGAGGTTCTTTTCTCTTTGTTGCATTTGCAAAAATTCTCAGGAAATGACTAAATACTTTATTTTAAACACACACACACACATACAAAAAAAAAAACACATTAACTTGTAGTCAAATGGTAACACAGTGAAATAGTCTAGGAAAATGCAGTGTGAACTAAACTCTCCCTCGTGAATGTTCAAACTACACTGATTACAGTGTGGGGGTAAACTCATTGCGTATAAAAAATGGTCACAAAATTAAATAATTAGTTGCTATTGTTGTTGTTGTTGTTAAGTGCCGTCGAGTCGGTTCCGACCCATAGCGACCCTGTATGCTTAATTAAATAACTAAATAATTAGTTGCTGTAGAGATACTTAATTTTTGAGTTGACATACTGCTGGAGAGAATGGACAAACTTAAGAAAATAATACCTAAATTGCTGTCCTAATGGAGTTTAGATTCATATGAACTTTGTTGTTGTTGTTGTTAAGTGCTGTGGCGTCAGTTCTGACTCACAGCAACCCTTTATAGGGTTTCCAAGGAGTGAACTTGAACCACTTACCTTGAGGTTCAAACTGACCTTGCAGTCCAGCACATTAACTTACTACATATTATTTAAGATCTAATTGGATGTGGTCTTTGGCATGCCCCTCTTGGCAGGAGGAGTAGTGAATCTCATACCCAAGAGAAGATTAACAATTTGAACATCCCTATAATTAAGGACAAGACTGCAAATGCAGAAAAAGAAATGATAAGTTATGGGTTTGTGGGAAGAAGGAAGGATGGAGGCCAAAAGGTTCATATTATTAACAAATGTCAGTGGAGATTATTATAGATTCTTTCTTGCTTACCATTTACCTCTGATTTGTGTTCTTAGAAAGTTTGGGGTGTTTTTTGTTTGTTTGTTTGTTTGTTTGTTTTTGCTGAAATAGAACTTGGAAAATTGTGAAGGTAAGAAGGCTTGTATCCAGTGGACTTTTACCCCCCACATTTGCCCACCTAGTCTTCACTGTAGCATCCTCTACCCACCCTTGTCTTGTCAGAAAGTTTCCTGCACACTCTCATTCATTATTCCACACCCAAAAAACCTACCTGAACCTTCTTGTTCTTTGACTTCCTAGAAATCCCACTTCACTACAGAGCCCGGTTTACTAAACTAGATCATTGAAGACCAGTCTAAGTACCAATACCAGTTGCCATTCAGTAGACTCTTACTCATGGTGACACCATATGTGTCATAGTAGAGCTGTGCTGCACAGAGTTGTCAATGGGTGATACTTTTGGAAGTAGACGTCTAGATCTTTCCTCTGAGGTGCCTTTGTGTGAACTCAACCCTCCCACTTTTGGTGTGTAGTTGAGAGCACCAGCCATCTATATTACTCAGAGACTCCTAATTTGAGGTAAGGTGTGAAAGTCAGGATCCAGTCAGAGAAACAAAACAAATATTTCCACACAGTAATTTAATATAAGAAACTGGTTAAACAAGTGTTGGATAAGCACTGGACTTCTGATCACAAGGTTGGCAGTTCAATTCCACCAGCCACTCCTTGGAAACCCTATACAGGATTGCTATGAATCAGAACTGACTCAATAGCACTTAACCACCACAACGAGCTAACAAGGGTAATAATCACAAGAGATTAACACAACCTAGGTTCTTGGAGAAAGAGCTCCACAGAGCATGGATGCAGACCTGGATTTTGTTGTTCTTGATAGGGGACAATGAGATCCATTCTTGGAATATACAAGAAGTGGGAAACTAGTATCTAGTGTCACTCCAGAGTACAGGACCACTTCCAGGTGTAATGCTGGTGAGAACTGAAAGCAGACAAAGAGGAGCTTCCTCGTACTCTCCTCTATGAGCCCTCACTGGCTACAGATAACTTAGTTTGCAGAGTCCTGGCCAGGTACCACAAAGCAAGATGCAGGTAATCCCTGGATTACAATCAAGATCCATTCCTAAGTATGTCTTAAGTAAGATGTGTAGGTAAGTCACAACAGGATCATACAGTTCTTATTTAGCCTTACTTTAGTGCAAGAAAAATGGAGTCCTAGTGGAGTCCTGATGTGGCGCTGTGTGAGAGGTTAATGTGCTAGACTGCAAGGTTGGTTTGAACCACAAGGTCAATAGTTCAAGCTCACCAGCCACTCCTCAGAAACCTTATACAGGATCATTATGAGTCGACTTGATGGCACCTAACAACAACAGTGACACTGTGGGTTAAGTGTTGGGCTGTTAACCGCAGGATAAGTGGTCAAACTCAACAGCTGTTCCTCAGGAGAAAGATGAGGCTGTCTGCTTCGTAAAGATACACTATCTTGTTGTTGTTAGGTGACATCGAGTCAGCATCGACTCATAGCGACTTCATGCACAGCAGAACGAAACAATGTCCAATCCTGAGCCAACCTTATTACTGTTGCCACACTTGCGTCCATCGATGCTGCCACCTAGCCAATCCATCTCATTGGGGGTCTTCCTCCACCTTACCAAACATGATCTCCTTCTCTAGAGACTGCTCCCTCCTGACAATACATCCAAAGTATGAGAGACGAAGTTTGGCCATCTTGGCCTCTAAGGAGCACTCTGGCTGCACTTCTTCCAAAACAGATCTATTGGTTCTTTTGGCAGTCCATGGCACTTTTAGTATTCTCCTCCAACACCATAATTCAAAGGCATGAATTCTTCTACAGTCTTCCTTATTCACTGTCCAGCTTGAGCATGCATACAAGGTTATTGAAAATACCATGTCTTGGGTCTGGCGCACCTTAGTCCTCAAGCTGTCATCTTTGCTCTTTAACACTTTAAAAAGGTCTTGTGCAGCAGATTTGCCTAATGCAATACGTCATTTGATCTCTTGACTGCTGCAATATAGGTTCATTATAATTCAGAACCGACTCAGTGGCAGTGGGTTTAATGCATACAGAAGAATTGAAACCTTTTCAGTGATTTAAAAACTGCATTTGCATCAGGTAAATGTGAATGTGGTAAAGAATGTGTTATAAGTAAAGGTAAAGGTGGTTCAATTATTTTAAAGTATGGGCAAGTACAGGTTGCCCATAAGTCAGAACATTTGTAACTCAGCAACTTACTGTAATGATGTTGTTAAGTGCTGTCAAGTCCATTCTGACCCATAGTGACCTTGTATTGGGCTTCTAAGGCAGGTCTGGTGAGCTTGAACTGCCAACCTTGCAATTCAAATTACTGCAGTCCAGCACATTAACACACAGTGAATTACTTCTCAGGAATCACATGAGAAGCCTGAAAAAATATGTTACTGTCTAGGCTCCTAGACTCCTGGGATTTCCCACTTCTTGGATATTCCTGAGATGCTATAGGATAAGCACTGGACTGCAAGGTCGATTTGAACCACAAGGTCTACTATTAGTAGGAACTGACTCCATGGCACTTAACCACCAGAACCAGGCTCCACCCTCAGAGATTCTGGTATAATTGGAGTGCAACCTGTTGTTGTTAAGGGCCATCAATTCTGTTCCGACTCATAGTGACCCTGTATATGATTTCCCAGTAGCACTTAGAGGGTTTGAACTGCCGACTTTTACTTCAAGCTGACCTTGCAGTCCAGACATTTTCCTATAGTGCCATACCAGGACTCCAAGATATGGGTATATTAAGAGATCCTCAAGTAAAAATGATGATTATCAGACAAAACTGGTAATGTGGAGAACAGTTGTCCAGCACCAGCAATCATTGCAGCAGGAAAGGTTTGGAGGTAGTGTTAGTAGGGAAAGGAAGCACTCTTCCATGACCACATCCCTACTGTGTCATAGATGTAACTATAAGAAATATATTATTTCATTGATTAAAGTCAATACACCGCTGGTTCCTATGAGGTGGAGGTTAAACATATCCCAAATTTCCGAATTCTCCACACTTCCATATCATTCCATCATCTCTGATAATGGTTACTCTCCTTCCTCACAGCTCACTTCTCAATCTGTTGGGTCCTGGATTTGCTGCAATGTCTCACAGAAGTCATAGAGTGTAGTAACAGTTATTTGGTTTATGGGGAAAGTAAAGGCTGCAGGTTGGATCAAGATCAACTTGGAAGTAACAGGTTGCAATTTAGGATTGGAATCAGGAAGCACACAGGTAAGGTCTGAAAGACTCCTCCTTCTCCAAAAGGAAGAGCACTTCCTTCCTTCTTTAGTATAGGACAGCTCTCTCAGCTCTCTCAGGGTCTTGAATCCCCACTCTTGGTCTTGCATCCCCACTCTTGGTCATGCATATACTCCCCTCGTACTTGCAAGCCACTGGGTTCTCCCTTGTGGGCCTGCCCCTCCCTACAATGTTACAGTCCTTGACCATTATTACAACACATTTAGCTCCACCAACAAGTCTTCTGCCCAAAGGCATCCATTTCTGTTTCTCTGTCCCTCTCTCTCTTTCTTACACTGTGAAAACGTCTACTCTAGGTCAAGCACTGTTTTAGACTCTCAATGGTAGCACACTGGACTTTTCTCTTGAGAAGCCCAAAATGTTGGATCACACAAAAGCCTAAATTCAACAGGCACATGCAGCATAATCATGGTATCTCATTGTCTAATCAGTACACAAACTGGTAGCTCTGATAGGATGTCCTGAGCATCATGCTCCTCCTTTCTCTGAAGTCCTTATTAGAATTCAGAATTATTCTCACGTTAATAGAATTCCTTTTGGGTGATCTTTCTATTACAGACGAGGGTTGCCTCTAAGAATGTCTTTATGTTTCTAGATAAGGTCATCTGGAACAGTACTTTCAAACTTTTATTGATTGAGACCAATGTTTTAAAAATACATTTTCGTCAGGACTCAGTACACACATATATCTATGATGTATGATGAATGGGTTGAAACAGAATTCAAGAGAAAGCCCTTTAAAGAGACTGAAAGAATTTGTAGATCCAAAGATCTAAGCAGTTGCAACCACAGGAAATATTGCACAGATCTAAAGAGACTAGATTATTCCTATCATTCAGAGTAGATATTTAGCAAAGTGTTGCTGACTTGGAAGTTATTTGAGCTCAGTCCTGGGATCCAGAGACACGTATCATTGAACAAATAGCTCAGTTGTCCAATAGACATATAATGACAACAGGTCACTAAGGAAGAAGAGATGGGGAAAAGGATAAAGAATGAGCAAATCCTAGCACTCAGAATTAGCTAATCCCTTTGTAAAATAAAGCCCAGTTTGGGCTTCTTATTCTGGATTTAGAACAAGACTAGTATGTGGATCATTTTTATGCCTTCTCAGCTTAGTTCTCAGAAGTTTAAAAGAAGCTGAGATAAAGCAGGAAGAAGCTGAAAACCAACTTTATCTATATGAAGCACATGTTATATCCCTTCATTTAAGATTTAAAGTCACACGAGAAATTAGGAATCTTTATCTCCAATTCATATTCAACCAAGAGAGAGAAGTTACTTGCTAAAGATTTCACATAACTAGGAAGTTGTTGTTCCAAGAGATGAAACTTGGGTCTTTCTGGTCTTAAAGCTCCATTTGAAATGCCTCATAGAATCAACGGTTGTAGAGGCAGCTAATGAGGAAAACTTAGCTCACTTCACTCCACTATGGCTTGAGACAATGTGCCCTTCAAACCCAGATGGCAAATTCCCTGTGTGAGCTGCAGAAATAACACATGATTACCCAGGAATTTGCAGTTTATTATTTATGTCTTATTCTTAAAACACATTGTGACCATAGCAGTTTGAAGCAAATGGGAGGGGATCTGGTTCTGGGAAAGTGAACAACCATGTAATTAGTTAAGTTAATATTGTGTAGTTTCCACAAATAACATGCCATTTACTTTTGTTATTAGTGACATTTAAAAATTTTAAACGTGGTATGCTGTGTCTGAGGCAGAAAAGAAAGAAGATAGTGTGAGACAAATATTAAGGGGGAAAATGTATTCTAAGAAAATATATCTATTATGTGAATGACCTTTACATGCTTAAAAAGAAAAATGAAAGTTCCCTCAAGATTTCCCTTGTGCTTGAGGACTTACTTGTTACATTGGTTATGTGAGTGAGAGAGTAAGACTTGCCCCTAAAAATGTGCCTACAAAGAGTACAGCTTGCTATTATTATCCAGGACAGGGGTTCTTCTCATCAGGATTCCACACCATGGGGTCTGCGATGGGTCAGGAGAGGATTAAACAGTTAAGTCATGCAGCCTTCACTGTCTCTCCCAGGGTTCTTGGAAATGGCTGTGAACCAACCCTAAGCTAAACATTTAAGTCTCCCCAGACTTCCTTCATTCCTAACTGCCTGAGTAAAATCCATTTTCTCCTTACCTACCTTTCCTGGGAATGCATTATTCAACGTTCTGTTTTGCAAGTATTTTCATCTTTTTTTCCATTTTGTGGCTTTATTATCTAATTTCAAGCATACATCCACTAAGCCTAATTGATATCTAGTTCCAGGATCTGTCCAGGGGACTTTAGAAATAAATGTCTTGGCAATAAAAATTAAATCATGACGACAAGAACAATAGTCTCTAATAACAATGTGATCACAGTACAAAGTACTTCATTTTCCCAATTTCTTGAGTCCATAAAGCTTTGATACCAAAACAGCCCAGCCCCCTACCCAAAACACATGTTTCTATGGTTTCTGTTACCATAGGAAGAGTTTCATACAGTCCCAATGTATATTTATACAACACCTCATTGCTATAGTCTCTAAGAACATTGCATAAATTAAATTAACAAGAAATGTTAAGAGAGAAGGAATTTTTTTTTTTTTTCTTAACTGAGAGTGAGCAGAGAAATACAGATAGTAAAGAATAGGTGCTTATTTTTTAAAGCAATTATTTCTGAAATCATTTGATTCTGACACTTTCCTTTCTTGGTATTTATTTATCTGAGCATTCTGATTCTTTTCTTACCCATTTGCTCAACTCAGATGTATGTAAACAGAAACAATATTTCTTAGATTTAAATATTTCTCAGAGATACATGCAGCACAGATGAAATTGTGCTATACATTTCTCAGCCCAAACAGAATAGCTTTGAAAGTGAGAATACTTCATAGAATAGCAAAATCGTAGCTCTAATGTGAGTGGGAGGAGGCCTGGGTGGCGCTGTGGGTTAATGCACCAAACTGCAAAGCCATTTGAACTGCAAGGTTGGTGGTTCAAGCTCACCAGCTGCTCCTGGGAAACCCTATACAGAGTAGCTATGGGTCAAAATAGACTCAATGGCACATAACAACAACAAAGTGAGTGGGATGGAGTCTTGGTGTGGCGCTGTGGGTTAATTCACTAGACTGCAAAGTCAGCTTAAATCACAAGGTCAGAGGTTCAAGTTCACCAGCTGCTCCTTAGAAACCCTGTACAAGGTCAGAACTGACTCAATGACACTTAATAACAATAACAATGTGAATGGGAGTGATAGTTGTGAGAAGTAGGCATTAGCTTGGTTAATGAAGATGACTCAGGCTAGATTGCTAAGAATAGCTGCTCCTGCTGATTGCGTAATTATTGTTTAGGAACCTCTGACCTTTAACAGTATAAACTGGCCATACTGTCAGACTTCATCCACAGATATGTGGCTTGCTTCCCCCTCAGTTGGAATTCTCTGATATCCGTCTTCAGTCTCTAAGACTAGTCAAGACCTTAAGCTAAAAGTTTAACTAATTTCCTAGCCCCATTCTTGAGAGTCTTTAGCACCAGCCTAAATCTGGTCATATGCCCCAATTGTGAAATCTGATTTGCTTTCAGGACTGAGAAAACTAATGCTAAACTCTAACCCATTTTATGGTTGGTTCCTCATCTGTCTTTGCTCTCTAGTTTTCTTCTCTTTACACATCACCTTATTTCCCCATAACACTCACACACACTCAAACACTAACATATTGGTGAGTTGTCGATGTGCTAATAGGTGCCCTGAGAACCCACCTGACTGAATGTCCAGATGTTTGCCTCCTCTATAGCTTAATGCAATCACTTAGGATTTACATGGTACAGCACTACTCCTCGTTGCACTCCTCATAGGAGATAATGTTCTGCCAAACTGACTTCGTCCACTACCTAGAAAGGGTAGAATTTCAGATGTCATTCCTTCCAATTTGACCCAATCCTCCTGCATTGTCTTACCAAGTAATGGTTAATACAGTGCCATTTTCTGGTACAGTGAAACTGTGCATTCCTTCCATCTAGAATACTCCTTGGAAGCCAGGATGGGAGACTTCATCTCTCATACTTTGAACATATTTTCAGGAAGGACCATTCCCTGGAGAAGGATATCATGTTTGGAAATGTGGAGGGTCAGAGTAAAAGAGGGAGACCCCCAACTAGATAGACTGGCATAGTGGCAGCAGCAGTGGGCTCAAACATAAAAACAATTGTGAGGTTGGCACAGGGCTAGGCAGTATTTCATTCTATTGTACATTGGGTCACTATGAGTTGGTACTGACTCAATGGCACCTAACAACAACACTAATGACTCAAACCTAATTTGACCACACTTTCTGTCCCCACCCTAAAAGCAATTGCTCTCAAATTTGAATCTATGATAAAAATCATATTTTGTTTTGACATATAAATATTCTAATACTCCATTTATCTTATTAAAGGTTTACCAACAAGATCATAGTTAAGTACCATGATGATGGAGACAATCTAGGTTAATATTCCCCAAAGCAATGCCTCATTGAATCACCACATTCTACAAGACTGGTACTGAGTATGAGTTAGGTAACTAGTTTTCCAGACTACTCAAAGCTTCTTGGGTGATTGAACTGATTTACAGGAAACTGGCATCTTTACAGTGGAGAAACTAGTTAATATCAGGAATGGATTAAATAAACAACATATGGCTCCTTCAAAGATACACAGAGAAAAATACCATGATTGCATGTTTATTCCAGCCAATAGGACATAACTTCAGTTTAATCATGAGGAAACATCAGGCAAAAAAAAAAAAAAGTGAGAGAGAATCTACAAAACTACTAATGTGTACTCAAAAAAAAAGAAAAGAAAGAAAAAAAGAAATGGTAAGGTAAAAATCAAAGTGAAATGTACAAACTGTTGTGGGCTAAAAGACACATGACAACTAAATGTAACATGTAACACTGGATTGGTCACTGAAAACATTCCAAAAGAGTTCTGTTGGGACAATTGGAAAAATATAATCTATTAAATTAGCAAACTAAAGTCTACAAATGAGATATTATCATTTAAATAGTGTTAACTTTCTAATTTTAATAAATATAATTTGATTATGTATGAGATCATTAAAAAATATTTGCAAAAGAACATAGTCAGGGAACTGTCATAATTAAAGTCAGATTCAGAAAAGGACATGGAACTGTGGAAAGCACTGGGACATCAGATGAATCTTGGCTGAAAGCAGAGAATACCAGGAAAATGTTTACTTATGCTTTATTGACTATGCAAAGGGTTTCCACTGTGTATAGCATGACCAACTACAGATAACATTGCGAATACTGCTCCTAAGGAACTTGTACATAGACCAAGAAGCAGAAGATACTGAATGGTTTAAAAATCAGGAAAGTTGTACACCAGGATTGTAGTATGACACCATACTTATTCAACCTATATACTGAGCAAATAATCCAAGAAATTTATACAAAAAAGAATGTGGCATTAGGATTGGAAGATAACTCATTAGCAACCTGCAATACACAGATGATACAACCTTGCTTGCTGAAAGTGAAAAGGACTTAAAATACTGATGAAGATCAGAGACCATAGCCTTCAGTATGGAGTGCACCTCAAGGTAAAGAAAGCAAAAATCCTCAAAACTGGACCAATAAATAACATCACGATTAATGGAGCAATAAGACCATGAGGCAAAATAGACCATCAATTGCTCATATGCAAGTTCAAGCTGAGGCTGAAGAAAATTAAAACAAGGCCATGAGAGCCAAAGTATGGTGTTGAACATATCCCACCTGAATTTAGAAATTATGTGAAGAACAGATTTGATGCAATAGACACTAATGACTGAAAACCAGAAGAGTTGTTGGATG